>NW_003298863.1:1045017-1072071 GCF_000151645.1 Tuber melanosporum | reverse complement strand
ATCAGGTGCCAGGAGATATATAGGTCTCCGAAATATATCTTCCTGCCTCTTTTCTTACTTTTTTTGCTTCTTCTCCTATTTCTCACAAGCTATTAGCCAATCCTAAAACCAATGTATATTTGTATTGATAATATTTTCAAAGGATGTTATAGAACTAAAACTCTGCATTGTACTTGACATTTGGGTACTCATATCTTGACCAGTAGATATAAGTAGAACTGTGTCTTCATGTACCATATCAACTTCCTTCTGCCACTGCTCTTCCTTATTTGACTTTTACAATCTCTTTTTCCTCTTCTTTTCCCCCAATTCTACCTCTATTGCTTCTCCATTATCAGTATTCTGTTTACGGGTTTTTTTCTTCTGGTACTGCAGTATTAAGAGATTTTCTTGATATCTTTTAGCTTCAGATATCTCTTACATCTTTTCATTCAATGTTCTTTTACTTGCTAACCTTTCTTTCTCCATAGCATCTACTCATATGATCCATATATCAAGTACTTGAGTTAACTCAGTATCTAGTTGAGTAGTATCCAACTTAAGTCTTTAGGCTTTAACAGTAATCAAAATTTTTAAATCAGTAAAGAAATTATTACGATTATAAATATAACATAATACATACCCAACATGTTGCAACTAAAAACTTTATAGTTGATACAGGGTCTTTCAACCTTTTTCCAGTCTCCTGTTTTAGAAAAATACTTATTTTTATTCAAAACTCATTTTTTTTACCTTCTGCATAGTCAGACTAATGGACAACATAAAGCTGAATTAGGAGTAGTTGGTCATCCTCATCCAGCCTACTTCTGGAATATCCAGATGTATGGAGTAAAGTTTACAGTTAGGTGTTGGTAGTCGGAAGCTCCATGGTAAATTGTTATTAGTAGTACTAGGATCCAATACCTAGGAACCACACTAAGTAGGATAACCCCACTCAGAATCAGAATTTTTAGTTTCAACACTCCCCTCTGGCCCCCTAACGGGGCCTGCACATCATTATATATATCTATCTTAGTTACATCTAGTTACTCTAATATCACAGAATTGAAAGTATTAGAATAATACAGTATACATTGCTAGTTCCCATCCGACTAGATCTTGGTAGTAGGATATATGAGAGGAGACCTTTGGCTAGGTTAGAGAAGTAGAACAGAGTAAATCTGTCAACTACCTAGAGAGTTATTAGACTTCAAAAATGAGATATCTTTGGTAAGTACTGTAAAGAACAAGATGTTTTCGCATAAAAATATGATATTAAATATTAGAGAATCTCTACAAATAGCCAATACATTCTCATCCACCCTATAATAATTAGAAGAGTTTAGAACTCCTAAGAAGTACTACTGAAGAAGCCAATAGACCTCTTAGAGTGTCACAACTAGGTCAAGGAATATGTTATGGTTGCAGGAATTATCACCAATACCAAATAACGACTAAAGGCCTATTACTTAGGATAACCTGTAGTTGCCTACCAAAGAAATATCTGCTAATCTAGTAGAATGGCTTCCTGTGAACTAGTAGGAAATTATCTGCAAGATATCTACTGGTTGAATCAGGAGTTATAGAGGTTTAAAGTCAGCAACTGTTACAAATATGACTTGGTACAGAAAAGGTTTTCACATAACTCATGATTATGAGTTTTAGGTATGTTATTGTTTCACACATATGATTCATTTAAGTCATATGAGCTGTTATGATTTGATATATTTTACCCATGACTCGATTATGAGTTATGGGATGTACACCTAGCAAGTATGCCTTGCAGGTATGCCTTGCGGGTATGCCTTACGCATATGATTTATATTTTGTACATAACCTCATTACGAGGTCATGGGTTTTGCACACGTGACTACTTGGGTTTATATGACTTGTTTATTGTATTATGATTGGTTTATGAGTTTTTGCACATGACCTTGCTACAAGGTCATGGGTTTCGCACATGTGACCACTTTGTGTCACATGACTTGGAGTGAGAAGAATACTATATAAGGAGACAGGTATACCAGAGGAGGATAGGTTCTTCATGCTTTGTTCTAAGAACTTTTCCTACACCTGCCTTCGCTCCACCTTGGTAGCGTTTCTTTCAAATCCAAGATGGTCTTCAATTGCTTGAATTCTGAGGAAGATATCTGAGTTCGCTCAGTTGTTCTTAAAGTTCTTAGTGTTGAGTTCTGTCTGTAATAGTGGTTATATGGTGGATTACTTATTTGATTCTCATTTCATTAACTGCTGGTTATCTCATGATGCTGGCACTTCAAGCTCCTCATCACTATCACTTACAAGCCTCTTCCAGTAAAATGTCTTTGGCTTCCTGTCTATCGTCTACTTACAGGTTTCACCTTCAATTGAAAGGATTGAACATTGTATTTAGAGGGATCACCTATATGATTCTGTGGGCCAGCCCATGTTTATTGAGTTTTAAGGAGTCCTTAGATCTCACAATGCAAAACGCCCTTGGGCTAGACTGATGACCTTCCCAAGTTTCAACTCGTCATACCTGCTGCATCATTCCTCAGGTGGCAGGGTGGTACCCTCCTGATCCCTTCTCATTACATTTTCATTTCTATGGTCAGAATCCTACTATGTTATTTATCGCCGTTCCCTTGGAGTTTTTGTTCTTGCAGCATTTATAGTGATTCAGTCAAGTGTCTCCTCCTTACCTTTGTGGGGATGGCTTTGACCCTGAAAATCTTACCTACTGGTGTAGTTTTTTATTACTGTCTGAAGTGGTGTGGAACAATTGGCTACCAGACACTCATATTGTCTGTGTATTTAGATGGTTTAGTTGTGGATTGTGTTCGGCGGCTTCACCTATTTCAAGTAGAGCCTACCTTTTGTCTGTCTGCTTGTGTTCACTCACCCTCCTCTCCCCTATTGTGTCGGATGGGGGTACCTCTTGCCAGTTGTTTGGTCTGTGCCTGTTGCTGGACCAGTGGGGCTCGCTTCGGCTGGCTCTGCTTACCTTTTTCTGACTTGGTTGAACTTTGGTTCAGCTAGGTTGGATGATGTGGCAGGTGCCAGTACCTTCGGGTATTAGTGCCGCCTCCTTTGTGGCTTGTGGCTATGGCTGGTGGGCCCCATTGGCTACATGTTGTCAGAGGTTGAGGCTCTGTTGGTGTGGTCATGACCAGTAGCTGCTTGGTTGGGCTAGGTAAAGGCTGTCCTGTAGCTGTTGGACAGTTGACCTGTCTGAGGGACTGAGGAGGCTGGATGGACTCTGTGGCGTCTAGTGTGTAGGGCTTAACAGGGGCTGACTGAGGGTAGAGAGGCACCTGCAAGCACCGGTTAGGATCGCGTCAGATTGGATAGGATCTAATTAAGCGTTTTCAGTCTCGCTTGAGCTGTTGGATGAAGCTGCTGAGTGCTGTAAAGTTCCCTAATGAACAGCCATCTGTCCAGATAGTGAGTTACGACCACCTGATTAGACTTGTTCAGGTCTTGCGTATTGGATTTTGTGGGGTTTGTTTGGTTTCTTTGGTTTGGCTGCAGGAATGGTGGGAGAAGGCAAGGTACCATGGGTGGGAGATAGGCCCCACTAGTCATTTCGGTCTGTTACCCCCTCTAAATATATCTTTCTATTGTAGTGGTTTGATTTGCGGGTAGCAGGTACAGGACCTCTTCACCGGTATGCTCTTTAGAGGTAACTGGCAAAGTGGGTTCATAGGGTCGACAGCCTGGTATGCGGGCATGAGCAGTGGACAGGTTAGTTACCTCCTCTTTACCATTATACCGCCTGTGTTGTTAGATTGTTGTTTTGGTTTTCTATTGTAGTACCAGTTTCATGGGACAGTATTCAGACTGGATAGTAATGATTTTATATTTAGTTAGACGAGGAACCTGGTCGGGTCGGTCTTTTATTCAGCTTCGACTACACTTAATGCTGGTTGGCTTCATACCAAATAGGCTATGGACCTGGACTGGGGCGAGTATTGGGTTGCTTGATAGTCTTGTAATTATTTCTCATACAGGTATGACTTGGGGATGGCAGGTATGGGACTGAAGACTTGATTAGCTTAGGTTTAGTGGTATACCGGTTAGCGGTATCTCTGTGTCAGTGGAGGCTCGTTGTATGCCAGTATTTTTCAGTACGAGTTTAAATATAATTTGATTCAATTCAAAGTACTTTTCCTACTTATTATTTTAACAAATATAAAATACCTTTACACTCCTTATTATTATCACGACCTTTATTGTTATTACACTGAGAACACTCTGTACAAGACAGAGTTAGATAAAGCTTACAATAAGCATTACAGATAGAAGACAAAGGTCTTGTACTATCAGTAATGTAGGTATATGCCCAAGAGCTATTATATAGTAGAAGAAGAAAGAAGAAGAAAAGTATCATTCTCCGTCGCCAGGAACTAACTATCCGAACTAGAATCATTATAGCAATCTAGGAAGATTGCATTTATGACCACTCTTGCAGACATGACCTGTGGATGAAATTGATTGTTTCATCAATAGGGGGAGACAGTTGGGGCCAATACAGTTCTACTTGAGAACTAGGCCATAAGTCTAAGAACTCTGAAGATTAGATAATTACTATTGAAAACAGCATAGTTCTCCCACTAGTAAAATAGTAAATTAATAAAAAAGATGTGATGATTTTCAGGATCTTCCAGTGTTCACACTTTTGGATAATACCCAACGTTACAAGTAATAGTTAGTGAGATACATAATTTTTATGAGGCAGATGTACTCCGCAAACACTCAGATACAGAATATAAATATTAAGATGCTTCCCAAGCTTTTAGACATCATCAAGTAATGCAGAAAAGATCTTAACAAAATAATATTGTTTTTACAATTCTATTCTACTTTACCATACTCTTTGTAGTCATAAACAAAACGAGTAACTCTTTGCACCTTCCTAGCAATATCTCCATCTACAAAATGAATCTCAATTTGCCTAGAAAATTCTGAGTCTATACAGATCATCTCTGCCTAATAATTGGGTGGATTCGATCGTAGAGGTACTGCTAGAGGGTTGGCAGGCTGAAGGATGGCAATGAGTGATAGTTAGAACAGGACTGTTAGTTACTTAAAACTGAGAGAAAGACATGCAAATGTTCAATTACATTGGATTTGGAATTTGGAAGATAAGACATGGGAAAAGAGCAAATATGAATGTTTAATCAACATCACCAGATATAAGGAGTCAATCGTTGTCATGTGCAATATCCACTAATCTCAATCAGGCTGCTATCAAAATCTTTTGTTCTCTCTCATTTTTTCTTCTAACAGTACCAAAACCACATACCTTTTACTTAATTCTTTTTCAATAAATGGTCAAGGTTTTTGGTTTCATATTCCACTTGAGTTATCTATCACAGGAATATTTGCTGTCCTCTGAGAAGCATTCAAAGATGAAGCATTGGCTAGGCGGGTATTTACCTGCCTAGAGGAGAGAGAGTAGTCTTTGGGTATCCTCTCTAAACTCCTTTTAGAGTATTTCTTGGCCTAGCGACCAATGCGCCGAACCAGCTAAATCCCCCTAATGAATCATCTACAGTACTGGTACTCAAGGAGGATGGGGTCATCCGGCAGCTATTTTTTATTCAGAAAATCCAAGCTGTGGGTTGAAACTTCTAGCCTCTTGGCGTGACCTGAGGTGATTGGATGGAGTGGCGACTCAAAATTTGTGGATTTCCTAATAAAAAAATAAGTGTAAAAAATGGCTCTACCCGTACTGCACTTGTATACTACAGTATTAGTCTAATGCACTTCTTTATAAGAGAGTTTTCTGGTGCTTTGGCTTCGCATATCCACAGGTTTCCAAAGTCTTTCACTTTGTCACCATCAACGAGCCGTGTTCCCCAGTCTATTCACTGTAACTTACAGCATAGCACAAGTAAGGGTTAAGGCTCGGAAAAATGTAAAACCCTTTGGAGCTCGTGATTCCCCTCAGTATCATACCTCTTAAACTCCTGTTGACTAAATTTATCTCGCGTCCTACACGGTGTGCCAAATCTAGCACGAGTACCGGTACTGTAATCCTAGCCGCAGGAGACACTAGATATCTGTACCTTGTCTTGGTATGTCCCGTAAAAGTGATTCAAACGGCTCGATATTCTCCAACCTGTGAATCTGAATGGAAATTGCTAGCTGAAAGAGTTCCTGTTCCTGGTTCCCTGTTATTAGCACCAAAATACGAGTACACTACCGGTACAAGCTCAGGTACCTTTAGGTATGATAGTACTCGTACAAGTAGATAGAAACAAGGTGGGTGCTAAGTTAGGGCGAAACATTCCAAAAGTGGTCTGGTCTGAGCTGTAAAGGGTTAGCGAGGAGGCTTTATTCCGAATTTGCAATAGAAAAACGGAGAAGATTCTTGGTTCAATCACCGGACAGCGCTGTTATCCATCCTTTCGGGCTGACCTCCTTTTTTGTGGGTATTTGCAGCGGCTCAATTCGACACCGCCGGACGCAATCTGGACAGCTGCAGTTCCTGTGATATCAATGGCTTACCGGTATCTCTTCCCCCGATCGGGGGTAAAAAGGTGAGGCAAACTGTGGGGGAAAATCAACGAGTTTTGTTGCTTTCTTGGTCCCGTCACATCAAATACTTGGTAGTCTCCTTGCTTGTTTCATTATTGCGAAGTTAGGAGATCAGGATATCTCCAAGCTATTGTTTCATTCATTCCTTTGAAACTCTCTTCCCCTTGCTGGTAAAAATCTTTTCTTTTAGCGGGAGAAAATATTTCTCTATCTCTCTTGGGAGTGAAACTTTTCACCCACATGGACTTGATATTGGAGGAAACAGGTCTTATTAAGAAGGACCTGATCATGTAGTTAGAAAGACATGCAAACCTGGACAATCAATCTTCTGCTTCGTGAGCAGCCCAGAATTTGAATCTCACTCTATCTATCAAATTACACAACCCCCCCCTCCCCTATCAGTCTGTTTTTCTCTCAGGTTTGTTTGTGGCTAAGTTACCGGTAGCTAAGAGTATAGTGGCCTCCCCGGCCTCTTTGTGGGGGTTTCAGTGGAATATGGCTGTGAAGTGAGCTTTTCCAGATATTTCTGAGCGAAGGTCGAGAGTGAGCAAACTGTAAGAAAACTGTTGCACCCAGCTCCAGCTCCCTTCTTTCTTTGTATCTGCTTTCCCAGAGCCAGCTTCTTGGCAACCTTTTAAGACTTTCTGGAAGTGCGACATGTAGACTATCATACTCGAGCAGATCCTAGGATGGCGGCCCAGTGTTGCGTAGGATTCCAGGTATCGTAACACACCCATAGCAGGTTTTCAACTGCTGTAAAACTGGAATTATTGGACCTCACGCTAGGATATTAGAGTTGCCTCTCCTTAATAAGTTCGATGGTATTTTTCTTTTTATTTATCTCAACTAACTAAAAGACTGTTCGTTTCTCCCTCTACTCCAAAGGAGGAATTCCCGACGTCTTAGTGCGAGGTCCAATCATTCCAGTTTTCACGGCATGACCCAGACTGGATTTACTATTCATGTAACCAGGACAACCGCTCAGATTTCCTAGTCTATATTTACCATATTATTGATAGTATGAGAAGATTGTATAAATGTACCCACGGGGCTTTGCTAAGAATACCTCAGCTTGTCAAATGATTCGTGATAACTCCTGCAAAATATTGGCCATCAGAGGCACCTTTGGCGAAGAAGTGTGGGTTTACCGTACTGCTGAGAGGAATGCTATTCCATAATTTCCAACTATTTGTTGTAGTTCCCTCCCATCGCCTGTAATATCTGGTAATCCTCACCATCCACATGGTTTCCACCCTTTTCTGCAATCCTCCACGATCTATCATTGTCCTATATGATCTTTCATATCAACATACCACTCGAGGAGCATGAAGGACCTCAGTAGGGAGCTATTTATCCTTCCTTATTGGGACCACTAGTAGTGCCTCTCTCCAAGGCATGGCTAAGAAAATTCTATGCGGTTGGTTAGGAATAACCAATCGATCCAGGCAATGTTTGAAATTTCTAGAAGATACAAAAAAAGGCCATGGCAGTCTCTTTTTTCATGTCTGCGATCTCGCGGTAACTCCTCTTTGGTTTCCTTGATTCGAAGGCATTGGAGACATTCAGCCCAGGAATCGAAGATCGTTTACTGATGTAATTTGCAATTCCCTTCTCATTGAAGGGGTAACTTTATGATATGTGTAATTTTAACGCCTTTTTTGTATAAATCTCGCACACCCACTAGAAACGTGGCACCCGAAAAACGCTTTCTTTTGGCTCGAGCTGAATGCCTATTGTGGTTACTAAGGGCGTGTTTAGTACCCCATGATTTGGGCTGCTCGCTATCTCAAACCATGATATCTGATTGCCATTTAAAAACCGATAGATAGCGAACCCTAGGATCTACTTATATAATCCCTCTTTGAGTAGTGTGATTGATCAATTTTCAAAGCACAATCGCAAATCATGACTTGAGAACCGAACCGCTCAAACCATGGTGTGCTAACACTCCCTAAATACCCTTTAGGTTATTTGTTATCTATTGGAGAAAAGTAAACATAATAGTAGGAACCTAGGAGGATATACTGTATTAAAGTACCGTAGCCCCACTTCCCTGGGTGATGGTCATGCTATGTCTCGGAATATTCTACTAAGAGCTCAAACGGTGGGGGATTTTTGCCTTGTTGCGTAATAGGCAACGCATTATACCAGCGATCAACAATTTTCCCGAAAACACTCCTAGACACCTCCAATTTCAATTTGATCCGGAACCCACAACATTGATCCAGGGCGTCACTTCCAAAAAGATTCTGGACCATCGAAGCCTATCCATCGTGATCTTGAATCTTGAACGCTAGTTCCGCCATCACATTTCCATGACTTTTTCAAGCCAGAAGCGACACTCACCATATGAGCCAGTCTCAGTATCAACCTCAATCCACACACTTCCTTAACCATCTGTGATATATTTCTACCACTCCGCGCCTCCCAACAATGTCCGCTCTACCCACCATCGCACACCAGAAGCCATCAAAGATGACGCTAATTGCCAACCTCCGCGCCCAACGCAATGTCCTCCGGCAAATCCGGACGGAAATCTTCGAAAACATTGCAGCCCATCTTGAAGCGTATCCGTTTGAAGCCTCACGGGTTGAGGGATCGGCTGCTAGCAGCAATGAAGGAGGGGAAAGTGATCGTTACGTTCAGATTGAGGCGCTGTATGGGCAGCTGGAACTTCTTGGGAAGGATATTATGGAGATTCACACTGCTATTGGTGAGCTTCTGAAGGGTGAAATGAGAAGAGCCGGTGAGGAGAGAGGGAGGGGTGGCTAGGGGTTGGTTTGGTAGTTGTGGAGGCGGTTAGGTTTGTATCGTCGAAGGCGATGGAGTGTTACTCTGGTTTTGCTGTTTAGGGATAATGTTAGGTCTCCTGTTGAACTACGGTTTGTGTATGATTGAAGTCATTGCAATGTCAGAAGTGGTAATGACCGTTAGGCCCAAGATAGGGCTAGGTTGGAGGTGTGGGGTGTTCGTAGACAGAGAATAGTTGCTCCTCCAAACAAGTGCGTAAGTTAGCCCAGGATGTGATTGGCGCTCACCGATCCTACACAAAATATCAAGTGGAGAACTGCTCTGGTAGTTTTTTTGTTTTTTTTGTTTTATAATCCCCACCTCTGCTGTGAGATGTATAAGTAGCAGAGATGTCGGGATAATGACTTTCACAGCGGATGACCTGGAAAGTAAGTATGGTAACACAACAAAGTCCGGGTTGTTTGTACGAGTAAGCCGGATGGGTTATGTCTTTACTGGCAAGGGCGACTGGGCGATGGGGATTAGCCGGGGGCAATATTTTATTATCAGATTTGTGGACCCAAACTAGGACACTGGGGAAACTATTCCCAGTTTCCTGGTGTGAGCTCATTCGTCTGTGCTTTTTGGTTAGGTCTTTGCTCAGTTCTGCAGTTTTTGACCGCTTCCGTGGTAGCCAAACTACGAATCACTGATACTATCAATACCTTTCGGATTCCCTTAACAAGGGATTTGTGGAGAGTCAGTCATCAACTGCAGCTACTTCCTGGATATCATCCTTCGACTTCGTCATAATTTTATGGTCTTGAAACGACAGGGGGTCACTAGTGCTATAGGGATGATGCTTGTAAGTTTGTTTTTTGTTGAAGAGAGGAATTTCCCTCTGAAACAGACCTTTGAGAAAATTCATGCCCATGACAATGCTGTGGACTAGCCCTACGGGCCTCTTGCTGTTCCTACGGTTCGTCGTGAACCCGGTTAATGCTTTGGGGGGCATCACTCCCGGTAAGCTGGGGGGATGCCAAACCTCTAGGGTACTTGTAAATATATTCAAAGCACTGCTTCTCGGGCTTTGATAATCTCAACACATCTCGAAAGAAGGAATTGAGTGGAATGAAAGACCGGAGGACCCCTGGGAAAGGTCACCAGCCAAGATCCCCGCCCCCTACCCAATCCCCGCTGCCAGGCACACCACGCGTTCTGGAGGATTAGCTATTTTTTAGACCTGCCAGAATCAAAGTTGTGCTACTATTGTGCAATTTACCAGAGACAATTGCCTATTAGCTTTTATACTTGTAGAACCTCAGATTTCTAATCCTGGGAGTTGAGATTACGATCTCATGATATATCCTGGGAACTCGGGGGTCTGATTCTCGGTATCCCCCGCGAATTCAAGGCGAGAAGCACGAATTCTCAAGCCTCCATTCAAACTCCAAATCGTCTCCCAATCTGTTAGTATTTGCCAAGTAACTGGGTTCTGATCATGTTCTCTTGCCCACTCACCGACTCTTTTTTCTTTTTTTTCTGCTCACGATACCCCAACCTGGAGGACTGACTACAGAAACAGTTGCTGGAAGGTGATTTCCGGCAACACCAAAAAGGTGCGATAGAATTACTGCTGTTGTGAGCCTCAATTGACAGCATTAAAAAAAAGGTAGCCCTCCTCTAGGAGTTATTGCAATGTCTTCACTAACAGTTCTGAGTACAGTGGTGGTCTAATTTGGCGCAGTGGCTGTGATCGACTTTGCGTTGGGTGTATATTCTTGGCAGTGCGGGATGCCAGATAGAGCGCTAAAAGGATAATCGTCTCTAAGAGTAATCGCACTGTATTAGCAAATGGAGGTTACATAAATTCCAGTAGGAAAACATGCCACTTGTATATCGTAGATTTCGAACGCTAAGTTAGGCTAGGGACCACCTGTCATATTTTTTGTTCTTAAACTGTTTTTGCACAATGCGCGATGTAGGATCCCGCACAGCGCACCATCCACACGTGGTACAATTTCTTGCAGGTATGATACTCTACCAAACCCAGCCCACTACCCGTGTATGGTATCCTACCCCGCCCCTCTAAGTTTGCAAGCTCAGCGTCGTAGCTACCGCGAGCAAACCCGGGGGGTGCCCATACTGTCAATTAAACAGCAGACATCTGAGAGACCTCCTTCTCCTTGTAGATAGGTTCTACGGATCTCCTTCGGCGTAATTAGATAAAATAAACTACACCAAACCAAAATCTATTATAAGGTAGAAAGCTTTAATCCCTTCAAGTTTATACACATATGCGCAACCTGCTATTGGCTCCAGTGCTTAAGCCAGAAGGGCTACGTAGGGGTGCCCTACCCATAAGACCCTATAACTCCCCTCCAGAACTTGACGTCCTCCGGATTCGGGGGGCCTGAAGGTCCGCAGATCGCGGCACCGCCACGCCGTCCGGTCTTGCCAGCCTCCCCCCCCTGGCCCCGAGGCCATTGCGGACACTACCACATTCTGACCGATTGCTATGTTGAGGTTACTTATGTAGACCAGCTGCAAAAACCTTTCGAGAGAACACACATGGTAAATTAGTTGGCATATTTCTCGTTTCCCTTCATCCCCGGGCCAGCCGAAGATTCAGTAGGCCTATAGTACTCTTTCAAATTTGAAAATACACCTAGATACCCTTGAGTAGGTGCATATGACGATATTACTCGGACTGGTATGTATACTGACTGTAAATTCACCTTGTCTCCTAAATACCGTGGGAAAATCTTTCTCTGGCGTCCCGCCGAGCTTCAACAGGGTAACAGAGCGATAACGGCTAAATATCAGGAATTGGAAAGGTATCAGTTCCTATACCACTTTACTTAAAGTAGTTGAAAATCAAAATTATCTATTGTTTATGATAATTAGCTAGCAATTAGTAGCTATGATTATTCAATATATTCTTGTACTTTTTTTCAGAAAATATTACTTTCTTATTTATTATACTTTAATTAGCAGACTATAATATATATGAAATAGAATACATCATATTATTATAATACATCTATCTTAGTACCTCAAATAGTACTACTAATAGGTATTAAGATAATTTAAGTTAGATAAGGCAAGTTGTATATTTGTAAATTCTATGAGAAAATTAATTATATAATAATCAATAAACTTTCCATAATTTCAATATTTAGAATAAGAAATAAGAAGATTGGTAAAATATAATAAATTAAAGTAATACTAAAGTTAGAATTGCATATTCAGTATTACAGGAGAGAGGTAGAGAGAGAAAAGAAATATTTTATCATCTGAAAAGAGTTTACAAAAGTAATATTAAAAAAAAGTAAAACACCAGAAGTGATTTAGAAATAGTAAAAGGTAACAACAAGAAATTAAGTTGAGGAGAAAGTTGATTCAGAGATTGTAAAAGGTAAAAATAAGAAATGGAGTTGGGGAGAAGGTTGATTCTGAGATAAAGGAAATACTTATTCTCTTTACTCTTCTCATTCTCATATTTCTTAATACTTTTCTCATCATTATCATTCTCCTCACTATTTCTTGTACTAAGATATATTACTTCTACATTAATTAAATTAATTAAGATTATTTCCTCCTCTTTTTTTTTTTTCCTTACCATTTTCACTAAGGGAATACTTGTATGAGAAACCAGAAGGATGTTGGTTCCTGTAATACCTTATTTAAGGTAATAGTAATTAGCTTAAATGAAAATTACTTATTACCTACACAAAAGTATTAGTAATTATTCAATATTAGTAGGTATTATATTATTATACTTTCTATCAGAAAGTGTTACCAGTTTATCTATTCTATCATGACTATCAGGATAGAATATATATTTGATAATATCTATCCTATCATGTATATCCTATAATGTTAAATAATAGTACTATTAAGTAGTGAATTGGAAACTTACATAAGGCATAGTCAGCTATGCGTTAGGGCTGAAAGGAGCTATTAGAAATCATACTGCAACTAATAGCCTGTCCTTGAGCCCCGCACTCAGGAAAAATAGAATATGAAGTATCATAAACTCAAAAGTAGAAAGATAATAGAGAATAAATCAGTTGACTTGAATGATAAAAAAATTGGGATGTAGGAAAGAAAAGAGAAGACAGGATTGAAACATACAAGAATGATAGTTCAGGAAGGTAAAAACATAAAGAGGGAAATATAATTAAGGTTGGGTGGTTGTAGAGAGGAGTAAGAGAGATAGCGGAAAGGAGTGGACAAGAAATAGAGTGGTGTAGAGTACCACCTGCCGGAGCAGAATTTGGAGATATGAGTATATTGATAATTAGAGATGTGAAGAGAGGATAGAGTGAAAGTGTAGTATAAAAATGGACAAGAAGGGGGGGGGAACCCTCTTATATATCTACTCCTCGTACGGGTTATCCATTCCATATTGAGCACAGGAATGCTGACTGCGATCGGGCAAATACTCTATTAACCTAACGCTGTTCGGGCATCATACATTCCCAAGAGTACACCATAGCGCACGGCGGGATCCAGCCAGTAGGGGATCACACCAATCAAGACAGCAAAGTGAACTTATCACACAGGACATTCCTGGTATGCAACATTACACCTTGCGATCGTTTGATACTATACTCCATTCAAAGTAGCTCAAGCCCAATAGACAAATCCTGCGAAAATCTCACGCTATCTGGACATGCGGCGCTGCACAAAAGGTTCCATGTTTTAGCGCTCATCACGAGAAGGACGCGACGCCCAACAGCTGATATATCGCCCCTCCCGAAGCGGGGGTGTGGTAGGCTTATGCTCAGAACCGATACTGTCCGGAAATGCCATCGCCTTGAGCCTTTCTGGAAAACCCCACTTTGTCCGGGCAACTTGTGCGCAATCCCGGGCTCATCCTCCCGGCAAATGATGCCAAGGTAGTCCCATCTCCATCCTATTGTACACACAATACCCGAAAAGAGTTTTCATTCTGCTGCAAAAAGCCACAAATCCAACTCTCTTTGTTCTTATAGGACGGCATACTCCATTCATACCAGTGGGTCGTACGAGAATTACCCATCCCTCGGCGATTCGTGTGGATTGCGCGCGAGCACAATCCACATGTAGTAAACGGCGGATCCCACATCCCTTTCTTTTCATCATACCCTATCACTCGAGCAATGATTCAATGAATCTTAGGAGGCGCCAGGTCGCCGCCCGGGATATTCATTCTAACCCCATTACAGAGGCTTTCGGGGAAGGTATATTCCTTCAGGAGCGGCGGGCCCGGCTAGCGGGCCCTATGACCAAGTTGCGATAACAAGGTCGGAGCGATGGTTTGCCGGATATTGACGAAACCAATATTGGACAGATCTTGACCCCTGGGCGGCTCGGAGATATCACAGCAGCACTGGTGCCTGCCAATAATTAAGATAACAAAAATTAGGGGAAAAACTGGATGCCTAGCCCAGAGGGCAATGCTTTCCTCTCGATATGCTTCCCCGATTTCTCCCCCTAGCACTGGAAATTCCGTCCGGGGCAACAAAGATCACCCCACTGGCCATTAACCGGCATTTCGCAACTTCAAAGGGTTTCCTGGACGACCAGGGGCGCTAACCCGCACCAGATCTACTCCGAACCCCCCCGCAAACTCCTCATACCATCAGCGGCCACTATGGAAAACGCCATCGAACCGGGAAATTGTGCGAGAAATCCTACCAGCGCACTCCATCTCCCTCCGCAATGTGAAGAAAAACCCATCAACATCAGCAGACACTGCTTCAACATCCGGAACAGCATGCATGCCAAATACTCCAAAATAGAACAGAGCGACAGCCTACTATTCCCACGCATGGTTGCCATCCACCCAGCCTTCCCTTCCTAAGCAACCGATGTTCTAGACTATGCAAGAGCACCCACCCAGAGAACTTTCAAGGCGTCGGAGTATAGGCACCCCAGTCTTAAGTACTGGTAAAAAGCCTCTTCACCACCCACCACTCGAAGATCGCTCCGCAAGACTTTCACAGGCGATCAATAGTTCCTCCTTCTGTGAGAGCGCTGGCGGCCTGTACCACCGCCACCCCGCATAATTGCCCACGATCTAGACCGCACGAGCAACACCTCCAGAGCGACCTACCCGACAATCCTGGCAGAAAGCTCGGGTGGTGAACCGCTCGTGGGAAAAACATGTGGATTAGAAACTGCGAATATACCCTGGACGAAACAACACCTACAATTCCGGAAAGGGTCTATTGGAAAATTACAGAGCACAACACTACATGCACGATATGTACTGTACAGTACAGAGCTTTAACTTTAGCGTAGGAAACGGATAGCAAAAAAGTGAGGGAGGGAGGGAGGAGACACCGAGAATGGCCTGCGGTACTAAATACTCCCTGTCCAGGGCGTCTAAGGAGTGTCGATTTCTCACACGGTATCTAAATGGAGAGTTTGCATCTTAGTCATGTCGGCTTGGTATGTCGGTTCGGTACTACATGGGCTCTGTGCTGTACTACGTTGTGCTGTATGCACCTGGCTGGGGGCAGAAAAGCAGGGCAGCACCGTATGAGCACGACAGGTACTGGTATGATACTAGCTTGTTGCGGCCGTGCGCATAGTTAGTAGGAGCGGGTGAGGGTTTCGATATGCTATTGCTGTCAGTTATATCTCGCACTCACCATCTCTTCACCGATTTGTCGCGAAAGGTGGGGTGTCGCGCTTTGGCGATGAAGGTCGGATGTTATAAAATAAAGTACGATAACCGCACTCAAGTAGTTGGAAAGAAGCACATACATTAACTAACCTACCCTACCATACCCCCCCGCCCCCCCCATCCAACCAAGCAAGCCCACAAGCAATAATATCGATATCCGCACCCGACCGAACAAAACAAAGGAGAAAGTGGAGAGGACAAGTGAGCAAAAAGAATGAAAAACAAGCGAAAAGATCGAATTACAGATCACGGAAGACAGACACAAGCACACTCCCACTTCACTCCCATCTTTTCTACCAGCTCAACTAATTTAGTTTTTAGTTTTTCTTGGGAACAACCACCTGCCCATTCCCAGCCCTAGACGCGATAGCAGAGTTAGAAGGGGCGTTGGCGGGCATCTGCGCCATCCAGGCCGGTGGCGAAATACCCGTCTGTTCATTTATAGTTGAGAAGAGCGGGGGCAATGCCTGGAAAATGTTCCTTAAGGGCGCGGTTGGATCGGCCATAGCGCCCTCTCCACCGGCGGAGCCAGTATTCCATACAGAAATCTTAGGTTGGAGACCCTGGATTGCCTTGGCGTTCGCGTTCGCCAAATCGCCGTACACGCCGCGCTCAATCATCAAGAACTGCATCAGGCCTTCTGGGCCGCCCATTACTTGGGACAGTGCTTGGTAGGCTTTCGCCATCTCGAGCATTCCCTCGGCTTCCCGCTTGCGCGTGATGAATGTGGCCTGGGCAGCTTTTTCGGCTGCGATAAGGTCTGCTTCAGCCTTCCTGACGCGAGCGAGGTACTCAGCTTCAGCAGACTTCGAAGCGGAGTATTGGCGGGCATCAGCGGATTTCTGAGTCTCGTATTGGGCCGCGTCGGTGGATTTTTGTTGCTGGTACAGCTTTGCGTCTGAGGCGACTTGGGTCTCGTACTTCTTAGCGTCCGCTGAGCGCTGTTGGGCGAATTGGGAGGCAAGGGCGGTTTTTTGAGCATTGTACTCTGCTGCATCGGCGGTCTATAAAAAATGTCAGTGCCAAGTCGGATAGGCCGGGTTTTGGAAATATCACCTTCTTGGTAGTATACGCCGCCGCATCAGCCTTCTGCTCTTGTGTTTCCCTAGCGATAACACTCTTGACGACGTCCATGGCCCTCAACCTTTCCAGTTCCATCTCCGCCCTCTTCTTCTCAACATCCTTGCTAAGCTCGGCATCTCTCGCCTCCGCAGCACGCTTAGCTTTAATTGTCGCCTGCTGAACCTCCATATTCAGCTCCTGCTGACGGACGGAGAAGGAAGCCTCCGCAGTAGCCTTGTCCTTCTTCCGCTCTGTCTCCTTGATAGCGGTGTCCGCCTCGATCTTGGAGATATGTTGAGCCGTGAGACCTTGCTTCTCCTTCTCTCCAATCTCTCCGCGCATGCGGGCCTCCGCGACATCAATCTTGGCCTGGTTGAGCGCACCTTCATGCGCTTTACGAGAAAGGAAGGCAAAGTACTCGCTGCCGGGGGTGTCATGCAGCTCCTTGACGTTGGCATTGTAACTGTGTTCCAAGAGAAAGAAAAATCAGCATCACCATCCATAAACCACGACTGGAGGGGAACAAACATCTTAAGCCCAAACTGAGACAATTCCCCCTGAACGTTCGCGATGACCTTCTCCTTGAACATCTTGCGTTCCTTGAAGATCTCGTCCATACTCATCCCCGAAACAATCACTCTAGTCTCACCCTCGATAATGCCCTTAACGATATCTTGGACGTGGCCGCGCCCGCTGCTGTTAGATTGAGTATTGGTATCGCCCGCTTTTTGACCGGTGAGTAGGGAAGCGTATTTCTGTAAAGCATCGGGAGTGTCTTCGGGGCCGATGGTGAATACTGCTGGCTGTAAAAAAAAATGTTAGTTAATAATTACCTACAGTTAAGAGGGAGCTGGGCAAATACAAGTGCGAACTGCAACTTCTCAATTGTCATAGCCTGCAATTGCAGGGAAAAGTCGAAAGGCGTGATGGAGAACTTTGTAACTTTCTGCAGCGGCTTCACGAATGCCTTCTTCGCGATACGGACAGTGTCGATATTCACACCTGTTATAGCCAGGTAGCTATTTGGCTGTAGTTCTGTTAGCTTCCCATTTTTGATAAGAGAGATGAAGCGAGGGGATGTTAGTCACCTCAGAGACATGATACCACATGGTTGCAAGAGTCTTTGACGGATCGCAACTGAATCAATTCGCTGACCGACAGATTTTATCACCTGTCTACTCGAGGAAGGGAGGGGGAGGGAGGGGCTTATTGCTCGATTGGCTGAGAAGAGTACAAGAGATGGAGGGAATGGAGGGAGAGACTCAAGGCACCGGTATGTATGAATTGATGTGCTCACACAAGCAAGCAAATAGGCAAGGTAGTAAACAGAATACGAAGAACCCAAATACCAAGAGACAAATAGAAAAATAAAAGAAGAGAAAACCTCCCACTTTATATACTCCCACCCAGTCCTCCTTAATGCTAAGCTATGATAAGTTAACCCGGCGGAGCTCTCCACCAATGCCATACAACGTAAAACAATACCGCATAGTACAATGTTACCGGTAGCCTCTGCTACCACCACCACAACCAACCACCACCACCGCCCACCACCACCAACCGCTGCACTTTCCTTCCCCTCTTGCCGGACCCTTCCCATTTTCTCTCCTTCATCGCTCACCCCTCCTCCCTAGCACTCGTACCGTGCCGTCACCGTCGCGCAGTTCCATATGCCCACATCCTAGCAACGTACTAGTACAGATAGACCATGATACAAGTGCATGACTTGCCGATACTAACCATACACCACTTGAGCCTCAACCACCCACGTGACGCAAGGCAGATCAAGCCTCGTCTCATTCAAGTCCGTAACACAAGAGCTAAGCCTGCGCTCAAGTGCCAGTAAGTTAATTAGCTTGCCGCAATCGATAGCAGCAATGCTACTATGGACGACAACGACGCCCATCAAGAACCCCTCTTTCCCCCGAAGGCGACGAATGGGGTTAGTCTAGAGTAATGTCTTGGTTTCCCCAGTTCACTACTCGTACGGTGCACTTCACCCCACTCCTTCTGTTGTCTTCCGGTATCTATTCCCCCCACGGTACCGGGTATTTGGTTGGAGGGGTGGTGGTGGTGTGTGCACTGCCGCCTGTATTATCGGTAGGTGTCTGAAATCTGAAGCGATAAACAGAGCACGGCGGGGAAGGTGTCGGGACACCATTTGCTGGATACCGGTATCGTACCGGCTTTTTTTCCTTTTCCCCAACCAAAGGGAATTGCAGGGAGGGTAGGTGTGTGCGTGTGTTGTGGTGGTGCAATTCTAGGAATCGCTGGTGATACCAACTGCACCGTACTTTGATATGATACGTTGTCCGCTGTTTGACTCCAACCGAAGCGCATCGTCAGACTCGAGAGTACTATAGGGCAGTCCGCCTCGCGATAGCAATAGCAGAAGCACTCCTGCGAGAGAAAACAGGCGAGTTACCGCAGCCTAGCTCAAGGAGAAGCGAGGCATATTCTGCAAGCACAGTGCCTTCACCTCTGACCAAACAAATATCCCCTTGGGAGCTTTCCATATCATGGCTTGTTCATTCTGACGACCGTGGCCCACTTGCTCAGTTCTGTGGAAGATACCGATACCATTGTTGATCACGCAGCACTACGAACACCATCTACTCGAGTATGCTTTGATATCATATGGTACTCGAGTACAACCTGATGCGAAATCATTGACGTGAGGATTACCCCCATCACAACCACCAGTACTGTACTGTCACCATCACCCTTGGCCACGTTCTCCCCCCCATCCCTCTCCCTCTCCCTGTGTCGAAGCAACCCACTTCCACTTGAAAATCACCACCCAACCACCACCCCAACCCACGTAGTCATCAACCACCAAACCGGTAAACAGAGAAAAAAAACTGAAAACAAAAGACAAAGAAAAATGTCCGACCAAAAACTCATCCCCTTCCTAATCTCAAACCACCTCTTCCACCTCCCCGAATCCTCCATTCTCTCTTACCCGTACAGCAAACTTGCCGACCTGGCCGCAACCTCTTTGCCGGACGACGTAGCGAAGCTGAACCTGCCAGTGGACTCCTTCTCCATTCTGGCAACCTACCTCTCCACGCGGGCACTACCCCCCGCAACGCTGCATCCCGCTTCCCTTCGGGGTGTTTTCCGAACGCTCGGTATTCCCTTCCCAGAGGTGGGGGAGGGGGGAAACCAGCACGAAGCGAGTCTGGGTAATGGATCGTTGAGGAATTGGGATAAGCATAATCTGGGGAGTAGGGGAAGGGAGGAATACGATGAGGATGTTAGGGAGGAACTTGGAAGGTTGGAAGGGGGTCTGTTCAGTTCTAGGAGGATTGATGAAGAAGTCGGCGGGTTTGGAGCTCGTACTGTGTCCCCCACCGCTACTGCTACCACTACCACTGCTGCTGGTGGCGGTGGTAGTAGCAGCAGCGGATGGGCTGGTACGCTGCCGGCATATCACGAACTCGCGCATTCATCTCCCTCATCTGCTGCGGCTGCGGCTGCGGCTGCTGGGGATGAGAAGAGTAGAGAGGTAGCGGGCGTCCCCGGGATTACTACAAAGGTTGTATCAGCAATGAATCAAATGTCCCGTCGGAAGCCACGCTTGGTGGTGCTCATTCCTGCAGACACGCACTCCCTCAGGGCCGCTGATAAGCCCCTTTGGGCGGCCGAGCCGGATGAGAAAGTTTCCAGCTACCTGTCTATCCCCGATGAGCAGAAGGGGGTAGTCCGCCTTCTTAGGCCGTGGACTGGCGAGGAGTTGGAGGAGGCTACAGCCGATATCTGGGAGGGTATCAGTGGGGTCTTTGGTGAGCCCTTTCCCCTTTCAGCACCTACAGAGCTAACGGTGACGTAGGGGAAAGTTATATTGTGAGGGTTGCGACGGAGGAGGTGGCCATTCGGCAGTGCAATGGTATGGGATTGTACGAGAGTGTTTCTGGGGACGCCGTTGTGGTTTGTGTTTCGCCAAAGTAGTTTCTTTCCGTTCATGATGACTATCCGCTTTCCTGAATACCGTATCTGTTTCATTGCTATTGGTTATTAATGATTTCATACTCGGTATTTGAAATACAATTATGTTTGTCTTTTTTTTCCCCACAAATTACGGATTGTATGTGAAACCTGCATCGACCAATATCATTGTCCATGCCCGAAGATTTAGCGCATGGTACTGTACAGTAACTGTAGGTTTTTAAACGCTGCGAGTGCAGTGCGCCGCGCGACCCCTGCTCTACTTGTATTGCAGTCAGGCGCTCTACCAAGTTGACCACTGAAAGCCTTTCCATCTCGCTGCTTGACTATACGGTACCCCAACATCTGTCCGCACCGCCAGCAACTATACTCCAAACACGAGTGCAATACGGTGAACACCTTCTCCGCAAGCACCCCCCCGAATCTCGAATGCCTACAACTCGAGTGCCCCGGAGGTCAAAGCCCAGATAACCAAGGTTGGTGCAGCCAAAAAAGCAACCTTGACAACAGAACCAGGCCTTGGGGGGGTGCCTGGCGCCCAGCGGTTCATGATATTGGAAACGCGATTCCGCAGCTTTCGAATCGGAAAAAAGAAAAAAGTGTTTAGCGCGCCCCCCAGGCAAATCGTGATTTTGAACTACGATATCATGATTTCGGTTTTTAATTCAGGGCTTGGCTGGGCCGATCACTAGATTATATTGATAATAAAACCGATAACTGCAACCGAAATGGAATTGGTAACGTTTGGCTCGGGACCATCTCGGAACCTTTTTTCCCGGACCATGGTCGTCGGAGGACTTCCCGTATTCCGGGGTTTTGAGAATCTGAATAAAAGTATTACGGGAAATTATTGTTCACAGGATCGTATCATATCCTGCAGTGTAGCCTGTAGTTGGACACCCGTAAGGTGCAACTGGGATAAGTATATGGTATTTACTATAATATCGGTTCTCCATTCTGTGCATTGAGAACTAAGTCCTGATGCGTCGACCTTGGTGCTAGCTGACCAATCTGCACAACACAACAACCTTCCACCATAGAATTTCTGAAAGATTCAAATCTGAGGTTGGTTTGGATTTCAGAAAATTTAGAACTCACAAGTTGATTCTCCAGATTAAATCCCCAGCATGCGGATCCCCACCGGAAGTCCTCCAATTCAAGATCTATCGTGCCATCCCAAATTACGAAAAACACGATTGGAGATCACAATCGCGGCGCTCCAACCACCCTCCTAGAAACCCAAGAAATTGGCAATTGAGTAACCAAGACAAGGCAATCTACCGGTAGTCCTAGATTTTTGATAAAGCTTCCTGTTCACATCTCGGGCCTGCGACCGTCGTATCGGAGAGGGGGGGGTACCGGACAATACGGGTTACCGTATCGTTATCACTAGGAGCAAGCCCAGGTGCATCAAAACGTGTACGAGTGAGACAGTTTCATGGTATCGTACTGGTATGACAAGGCTGAGTTCTCTCTCCCGTTGAGCAACCTTGGAGGGCGCCATGTCGTGCGAGGCTGTGTGGGGCTGAAAAGTATAGTACCGTACCTTAATTGCAACACACAATAGCGGCCAATGCGCCGATACAAGGGTCACCGTGTGGCACCAGTATCGGAACCCTCCTCTTTATTTTCCGGGGCGGGGAATTGGAGTCTTATCTAACCTTTCTGCGCAGGGACCAAGGTCAAAACTATGTTTCGACGAGAAGTTACAGTAGGCATATTCCGTTCTGGGGCGGAAACGGTTAGTTATGATACAAGGGCTCGCACAGAGAGGGCGACCAGGGTTGCAGCTTGGCAAAGCCAATCTCGAGGGACCACGATAAAAGACCTCTCGAGTTCGAGGACTCATCGAGCCCGGTGAGACTGTCCCAAATCATTTCGAGCACGATATCGGTACTGTAATAAAGGAGAAACCCTTTTAGATACCATGCATTCTTGTGTACGAGTACAGTATACCTTTGGATCCAAAGGTTTCACATGGTAGCGAACTGCAAAGTATCATACCCACAGATTGTTAGTAAAAGTTACTCTCTTTTGTATGATACCCAATAGCCCAAACAATTTCAGAAACCTCTTCTCGATTAGCTTGAGAGCAACTTTATATTGTACTCAAGTGCAATGCAGATATCGTAATAGAAAATGCCTCTAAGTCTCCGGTTGACGCTCCCAGCTGACTTCCAGTACCGGCAGTCGGGGTAAAGCTTTCCTCGCGCTCATTTGGGTGGTTTGAAGGAAGTTTTTTAAATTCAGCACGGTTCAAGGGCTGGTCCATTTAAACGGTGTCTTGGCCAAAATGGGCCCGCGCCCTCGAGAACCACAGAAACTTTGGCCCAAAGAGAAGGAGAAATGAGATTCCAACCAGCTCAACTCTCCAGGGCCCAGGCTACCAAGGGGATAGTGTGTCAGTCCTGACCAACCTAAAAATTTACTTTCAGCAGCCAAATTGGGCAGGAAAGTTCAGCTCGAGTGCTGGTATTCCAACCTTAATATAACGGTAACATGGCCGGTTGCCAGACTGGTACTTGTATTCGGGTAATAATATTGTGTTGCACAGGAGTGGTGGGTGATACCGCAACCGATCTTAGCGATTGATTGTGCGGATTTGACCCCGACAAGCGAAGAGAGAAGATTAGAGATGTATTTCTTGGTGTGAGAGTGACCGTATTGGCCCCTAGTGACTGTCGCCAGAAAAAGCACATGTTTGCCAATCCGGACACCATTGGACCACAGACGATGGAGATGCCACTGAAGGTGAAACACTTGGAACTCCGCGGTTTACGGTTGGAGAGTCTCTGGGTACAGTACAGTACGTGTTTATAAACAAAATTTCCAGAACAGCATGGAGATGGCCCAGAACAACAGCTTAACGAAATCTTTGGCAGCTCCTGGTCAGCCTCGAGATATGATTACTGTTTGAGTACCGGTACACCTTCTCTTTCAACGCCTCAACACGTGTATGAAGACACCGGGTTCTTTCTTTCTCAAATACCAAATCGGAAATACGGCAATAAACTTGGAGCTTTTTTTTTTGGCTTTGGAAAGGTATCTCTAACTTGGCTGGTCATTTGATCCAGCGCAAAATGTTCCTGTCACCGATGGAATAGAGAGCTTTTTTTTTTTTTTGGCCCCAGGACTGCGCGAATAATCCTACTCAAATGTGAAGATCGAGATTTCTGCAAGCAACCAGTTTAGTCATGTTAGGGAAAAATTGAAACCACACATTTCTGCGAGGTTCACCAACGAAGAATTGGAGGACCGGGAAACACGGAGCAAGAGCCCGGATCCACTCGGCGACTAACCTGAAAACCTTCTGGACGCCTTGGATGTCATGGAATCCCGGTACGGTACCTACAAGGAATACCTCAAAATGGCATAAATAAGAGAGAGAAATGAACTAGGGGGTGAGCATAAGTATGGCGAAGTCATTTATAGACTAGAATTTATATGGCGATACAGGTGAACTGCATATGTGATTAGTAGTTTCTTGTTGCCATGGGCCTAAATTTGGTAGTGGAAAGAGTATGACAAACTTTGTTTATGGTACTTTTAAGAAACATGTGGGAACTTGAATGGTGGTTTTGAGAAACTTACATGAGAGCAGCAGTTTGAAGGAGCTTATGAGAGCAGAGATACAAAGGCTAAACTAATATGGAGTAGCATTTCCACTAGCCTCAATGACTGCTGCCAGCCTTACCAGTATAATGTCTACTAGAGTAAGAAGTCAGTCAGGTGTAATGCTGCTCTACATAGCATGTAACATTAGTGCTAAGTTATCAGTATTTCTTGCCTATTCATAAACTTGTCTAAGTTCAATTTCTATATCTGTCTACAGAGTTTCAACTAGGTTTAGGATAGCAGATTGGAGAGGCCAAGGTATACTATTAAGGTCACTTTGCAGTCAATCCTTAATAGTATACTTCTGATACCCACATGTATTATTCTCCACCACCTTTATTCACCTATAAGCCTCGTAAGTCTCATACTGAAAAGGAATTAGGAGGAGATTTAGAATATGTCTAGTATATTTCATCAAGTCCACAGTTGTCCCTAGAGGAACTATACATAGTGAAGATTTCATCTCTCTACAAAATGCCTCCTGTGATCAGAACTGGTGTCTGATTTATGTAGCATTCATGTTGTTTTGTTTTATGTTTGGTTTCTATTGTTTGTTAACAAAAATAACTGACTACAACAAACAGAAAAATAATTTGATCATACAATAACCATCCCCTCACCAACCTCAATATCACAATAACAAAAATAAAATAAAATAAAATGTAAATACATAGTAGAAATCAATATTTAGTGTACTATCCATCTGACTTAATAATTGCTTCAATCCTATCCACTATTGAACCTGCTAGAGAATCAAAAATCTTTAGGTCAAGAAGTTCCTAACAAGCAGTAATAGCCTTCTCGATAGCTTCATTGACCTCATTTTCGGAGCCCTTTATGAGATATAGGTCAGAATAATGCTTCTGGAGCTTATCTTTCACCAGAGCTCAAATATGTTCAATTGAATTAAGATTTAGTAAATAGGCTGGAATTTCCATAAGTGTAATTCCATGTCCTCTGAGCCATCTCCTAAAAGGTAAATGAGTCTTAGCATTATCAATGATAAAGAAAACCTCTTCCCTCTTAAGATGCTCCTTAATATCCTTCCATATCTGTAACCAGTACGGGTACTCGGTTATTAGTTTTGTTTTAAGTATCACTTTGATACTTAGTTTGTTTTAAGTATTGTTTGATACTTAGTTTTGTTTTATGTTTTGTTTTAAGTATCGCTTTGATACTTAATTAGTTTTACCAAAGTGTATCGATTGATACCTTTGCGTAATTTCGTTCATGCTAGACATGAACAGAATTTTGTATTTAAAGACCGCCTGTTTCTATGATAGAAAAGGCAGACTTCGACAGACATTATTTCAATATACTCGGTTGAACGGTTACTTCTTTGTTCCTCAGTACATCTCCGAAGCCACCTTTAGTTCTCTGCTCTCGACTCCTCTCTGGAAGAGCAGGCCACCTGCCAACTATTGTATCAATTACCGATAATGTGATTAGCACCTTGCTAACACGTTACATTTTTTTAACCTCAGCAAGTGGTTAAGAACCTGTCCTCGGATTTAGGCTTGATCAACCTATCAATATCCACCTCAGAACGCTAGCGGAGAGAAGCGGCAGAATCACGGCACATTCGGCTTCATCTCAAATCCAAGATAGAGTCATTGATGACCAGGAGTAGGAAGCAAATCCTACAACAAGACCTTACAAGAAAGAAACAACCCCGGCACTCTGCTAAGCAGCCAGGCGAACTTGCAAACACGGAAGACACACAACCTCCAGGAGAATTCCCTTCTACTCCAGCAAAGAAGCCTTCCTTTGAACCTCCAATCAACCCCGAATCCAGTAGCGAATCAGACATGACTAGTACAGGAGGAGGGCCCTCTGGAGGAGGAAAATCTCGGGCTAGGCCTGAAGAAGAGGAGGTACCCGCAGCATTTGAACCTCCTAAGTTTAAACTCCACCTTCCAGCAAAGTTTACAGGAGAAGGAAAAGACCTCAAACCCGAAGCCTTTGACCAATGGGCAACGGAGCTCACACACTATCTTCCCCTGAAAGGAAAAGATGTGGAAGATCCTACAACTGGACTATACATTGGATCATTCTGTGAAGGAAAGGCAACCGACGCATACTACTAATGCTATAAGGATTATGGCGGAAATGTGAGGTTAAGAGGATCTACAGTCCTCGATTATCTGAAAGGACGATTCCAATCCTCTATTACCAACGATGTAACGTGTTCGCAAGGTGCTAATCACGTTATTGGTAATAGATACGATAGTTGGCAGGTGGCCTGCTCTTCCAGAGAGGAGGCGAGAGCTGAGAACTAAAGGAGGCTTCGAGGGTGTACTGGGGAACAAAGAAGTAACCGTTCAACCAAGTATATTTGAAATACTGTCTGTCGAAGTCTGCCTTTTCTATCGTAGAAACAGGTGGTCTTTAAATACACAAATCTGTTCATGTCTAGCATGAACGAAACTAATCAAAGGTATCAAGCGATACACTTTGGTAAAACTTCTTAAGTATCAAAGCGATACTTTAAACTAAACATAAAACAAAAACCAAGTATC
>NW_003298863.1:1042502-1044754 GCF_000151645.1 Tuber melanosporum | reverse complement strand
AACAAATTTAACCAGCTCCAGCAAGTGAATGGAATACATGTCAAGAGGATTACAGATGTAGCTACAGATTTATTGATGTATAAGGACCGAATGAAGAAAGGAAGCATTTCCAAATACATCCTCAAGCGATGATTCTATGATACTATGCACCATATCCTCCCACGAGAGGTAGAACCACTCGAGGAAGATGTCGACGATATTGCAGTAATAATTGCAAGAGCAGAACAAAAGGACGCCATTCTCCATGAGACTAAGGCATACAAAACACAGATATCCTCTAGCAGGAATACCCAGCCACGGCACAACCCCTCCAGCAACTTTGAAGACGATACTCTACGGGTTTTCAAGAAGAAAACAAAATCCTCCAAAGAATCAAGATGGCAGAAAGGAGAATGTTTTGAATGTGGAAAAACAGGACACATGGCAAAGAACTGCCATACGAAGAAAGGAAAAGGAAAGGTGATTAAACAAGAAGCATCGGCCAACAATATTGAGAATGATAGTGATGATGCCCAATCCAGTGAATATGAAGAGATCCATATCGGATATATCGATGTAGAATGCAACAGTGTTCGACCTCCAGCTACATTCAAAGCACACACCATCCTGGAAGGTACTATCCTGATCAATGGCAAAAGGGCTCGAGTCCTATTCGACACTGGCGCGATCGGAAGAGATATGATCAGTAATGCCTTTGTCTCTGTCCATGGACTCCCAACTCGAGACCTTAACCAACCCATACCAGTCAATATGGCAGTAAAGGAATCACGATCCACAAGCCATAAAACCTGCAGTGCAACTATTCGACTTGGCTCCGCCATTCTACCCCCCCAGGAAATGCTAGTCGGAAACTTAGCCAAATATGATGCCTTAATAGGGATGCCATTCCTGAACCGCCACAAAGCTGTAATCAGGTGTGGGGAATCAACCATCGATTTCCCAGATCAGAAGGTCTGAGTTTCCTGTAAGCCAACAAGCGGAGAGTACCGAGCAGCAGTCTGTGAAGCAACTGCCCAACAACTATTGGATGATTACTCTGATGTTTTCCCTGATCAGATTCCTGAAGCACTACCACTTATGAGAAGTGAACCACCACATCCGCCTCCGAGACCTCTCTAATCTTAAGAACCAACCCAACTACTCTATCCCTGATGCATACAAAGGCCCACTATGTGACTGGATCAACCAACAACAAAGAAGAGGAGTCATCTACTGAGCAGAAGCCCCAGATGCCGCTCCTATATTTGTTCAACCCAAAGCAGATGGCAAAAGAATCCGCCCCTTGGTTGACCTCAAACTACAGAATGAAAACACGGTTATGGACAGCTCTGCTATCCCAAATCAATCCCAGATCCCGAATGCAGTTGGACGGGCTAGATTCCGAAGCAAGATTGACCTAAGCGATGCCTACTTCCAAACAAGATTAGATCCGGAATCCGAACGCTACAACAGTTTCAAAACACCTTTCGGAAGTTTCATTAGCCGAGTTATGTTACAAGGTAATATGAATGCGCCCGCCACCTTTATGCGAATTATGGAAAGCCTCCTAAGCGAATACCTCCACCATTTTGTCTGGGTCTACATTGATGATATTCTCATTTTCTCGAATACTAAAATAGAACATGCCTACCATATAGGTTTGGTTTGTACCAAGCTAAGGGAAGCTAAATTCTACGCTAGCAGAAATAAATCAATTCTATTTGCCAATAAGCTCGATATCCTAGGACATGTGATAGAAGACAAAGGGATACATGTAGCCCCTGGAAAAATATCCTGTTTAACAGAATGGACAACACCCCAGAATCAAAAGGAACTCATGCGATTTTTAGGACTAGTCAACTATATCTCCCAGTTCCTACCACACCATGCCATGGCGATAGCGCTGCTCACAGACCTTACCGGCAATGCAGAATTTATCTGGACCCACACTGATGACCAAGCCTTTACCAACATTAAGGAATTGATTAAAAGCGCTAATGTTATACAACCTATCAACTATAGTAAACCAGAACCGATATGGCTAATTATTGACACATCAGATGTTGGAGTTGGAGCATGGGTTGGATAAGGGGCCTCTTATGAAACGGTAAGACCGGCGGCATTACACAGCAGGAAGTTCACTAATTTACAGATAAACTATAGAACAACGAACAAGGAAGCCCTTACTGTGATTGATACTCTTGCCACTTTCAACTACATCCTGATGGGCAATACTCGACGATCCACTGCCATGATGGTAATTTTATTTTCCG
>NW_003298863.1:1035161-1042352 GCF_000151645.1 Tuber melanosporum | reverse complement strand
GTTTCATTACCCGAGTTATGTTACAAGGTGATATGAATGCACCCGCCACCTTTATGCGAATTATGGAAAACCTCCAGAGCGAATACCTCCACCATTTTGTTTGGGTCTACATTGATGATATTCTCATCTTCTCGAACACCACAACAGAACACGCCTACCATATAGGTTTGGTTTGTACCAAACTTAGGGAAGCTAAATTCTGCGCTAGCAGAAACAAATCAATCCTGTTTGCCGACAAACTCGATATTCTAGGACATGTTATAGATAATGAAGGAATACATGCAGCCTCAGGAAAAATAGCCTGTTTAACAGAATGGTCGACACCCCGGAATCAAAAGGAACTCATGCGATTCCTAGGACTAGTCAACTATATTGCCCAGTTCCTACCACACCATGCCACTGTGACAGCGCCGCTCACAGACCTTACCGGCAATGCAGAATTTGTCTGGACCCACACTCATGACCAAGCCTTTACCAACATCAAGGAATTGATTAAAAACGCCAAAATTATTCAACCTATCGACTATAGTAAACCAGAACCAATATGGCTGATTACTGATGCATCGGATATTGGAGTTGGAGCATGGGTTGGGCAAGGGGCCTCCCATGAAACGGCGAGGCCGGCAGCATTACATAGCAGGAAGTTTACTAACTCACAGATGAACTATGGAACAACAGACAAGGAAGCCCTTGCTGTAATTGATGCTCTCGCCGCTTTCAACCACATCCTAATGGGCAATACCTTCACTATTGTCACTGACCACCAACCTCTCACTAATCTTAAAACAGAAAAAATACCTGGAAGGAGAAGAACAAGATGGATAGGCAAGATCAGCAAATACGATGCAAAAATCATCTATACCCCTGGAAGAACAAACTATTTATCTGATGCTCTCTCCCGCCTATATGAGAACTAAGAACTTATAGACCCCCCTCTTGTTCATGACCATACAAGACAAAGCGAAGACAGCCCTGACGACACTTCCTATGAACAAGAACCATCGATGGCTATCACCAACTCTGCTGCTCCCTCCAACCCTTTCTCTGACACCATGTACAGAGCTGCCAGAACAGAACAAGAAAAAGACATTGATGACGAGTGGAAAGACAATTGCATCCTCCGCAGCACACCTCCTCACAAGCTTGAACAAAGCAGACTCCACTGGTCCCACTGTTACCTCGATACTTGCCCCTTTTACCAGACTGAAATTAAATTCGGCAACAGATACCAGCGACCGTATTATTTGTCTGCTGACAATTCCAAAAACACCAGCTTCGATACCGCAGAAGAAGCTGAAGAGATAATCGATGAAGATAGATCGACCCTGTAACGTGTTCGCAAGGTGCTAATCACATTATCGGTAAAGGATACGATAGTTGGCAGGTGGCCTGCTCTTCCAGAGAGGAGGCAAGAGCTGAGAACTAAAGGAGGCTTCGAGGGTGTACTGAGAAACAAAGAAGTAACCGTTCAACCAAGTATATTGAAATACTGTCTGTCGAAGTCTGCCTTTTCTATCGTAGAAACAGGCGGTCTTTAAATACACAAATTTGTTCAAGTCTAGCATGAACGAAACTAATCAAAGGCATCAATCGATACACTTTGGTAAAACTCCTTAAGTATCAAAGCTATACTTAAAACAAAAACATAATGCAAAACCAAGTATCAAACGATACTTAAAACAAACCAAGTATCAACGCGATACTTAAATCAAAACATAAAACAAAACCAAGTATCAAACGATACTTAAAACAAACCAAGTATCAAGGCGATACTTAAATCAAAACATAAAACAAAACCAAGTATCAAACGATACTTAAAACAAACCAAGTATCAAAGCGATACTTAAATCAAAACATAAAACAAAACCAAGTATCAAACGATACTTAAAACAAACCAAGTATCAAAGTAATACTTAAATCAAAACATAAAACAAAACCAAGTATTGAACGATACTTAAAACAAACCAAGTATCAAAGCGATACTTAAATCAAAACATAAAACAAAACCAAGTATCAAAGCGATACTTAAATCAAAACATAAAACAAAACCAAGTATCAAACGATACTTAAAACAAACCAAGTATCAAAGCGATACTTAAATCAAAACATAAAATAAAACCAAGTATCAAACGATACTTAAAACAAACCAAGTATCAAAGCGATACTTAAATCAAAACATAAAACAAAACCAATAACCGAGTACCCGTACCGGTTACAGACCCAACCTCCCCTTACCCTTAATCCAGCCCCAAGACAATACCAAGATCTCGAAGAACTTGAACAAGCAGCAGCCTACGTGAATGCAATATCCTACCTACACCCCCCGCAGTCAGTACTGCCATCCTCTCCTCCTAGAATCGATTCACGACCACTATAAGGTGGACCCTTATGAGTTTACAACAATGAGACAATTGTTTCTGTCATACCTCCCACGATTCCTGAGCATTGTCAACAACTCTATAAAACCTTTGAAGAAGAAGAGGAAACCCCTATTGAGCCAACAAGAGGATCTCTCGTTGAGGATGAACGAGATATTAGATCAATCATGGAAGAATTGACCTCCTCCTTCTGGAGCCAAATGATAGCAGGATATCGCCATGATCCGATCTACTTCAAAGCTATGGATAGCTCTAGATATGAAGATCTCGCCCCCTACAACATATCTAATGGAATGGTCTATACCAGCACCCGTTATGGTGAACATTGCCTATACATCCCAAAAGGCTATATGTTCAATGGAATAACTATTAGAGAATATGTCATCACCGAAATCCACAATAAAGGACACTACAGTGCGGACCGCAACCTCCAATATGCCTCAGAATATGTTTACTGGCCTGAAATGCGAAAGGACTTCTGCGATTTTGTCAAACAAGGTGAACTCTGACAGGCAAATAAGGAAGAAACACAACTTCCAGAAGGGAAAGCACAGACCCTCCAACTACCATGTGAAATATTCAAATCATATGCCATCGATTTCGCAGGACCATTCAACAAGTCCGCCAGATATGACACCATCTTGGTAGCTGTGGATCAGTTTTCCGGATACACATGGCTCATACCAATGAAGGTTACTGTTAGGCAGAGACAACTTGATAGACTTCAAAGTTGTCTAGGCCAATCGAGATTCATTTCTGTAGATGGAGATTATCTAGGAAGGCTCGGACTTTGCTCGTTTCGTTTATGACTACTAGGAGCGAAGTAAAATAGGTAAAGTAGGGTAGAATCGTAAAAACAATATTATATTGTTAAGGTCTCTTCTCTGTTACTTGATGATATCTAAAGCTTGGGAGGCACTTCGATATTTATATTCCACGTATGAGTGTTCACGGACTACAACTATTTATCATACAACTATGTACTTCTTCAATCGTATTTCACGACGTTGAGTTTTCTTCCAAGGTGCAAACACCTGTGGACCCTGAAAACCATTACACCCTCTTCGGTAATTACGATATTTCTTCTTAGGAAGCGTGCTGTCCCCAATAGTAATATCCCAATTAGCAGTCTTTAGACTTATAGCCTAGTTCTTAAGTCGAACTGAGTTGGCTCCAATTGTCTTCGCCATTGATAAAATGATCAGTCTTATCCACAGCTATATCTGCAAAGGTGGTCGTTATTACAACTATCGTAGGTCATTTGACTCCAATCCTTTGTAACTCCATACCCGACCAATAGATTTTCTTTGAATGACTTCCTATTAAATCGCAGGAAGCCACTCCACTAGACTGGTAATTAATCCCTCGGTCGGCAACCCTTGGTTGCTCTCTGGGTAGTAGCTTTCAGTAACCATTGTAGTATTGAGAATTACCCCATGGCTACGACATGTTCTGAAACCCAGTTGCAACACTCCGTGAAGTTCATTGGCTTCTTTGGTAGTGTCCTTTGGAGTTCTAGACTCTTCTGGTGTATGTAAATGTATTGGTCTCTAGTAGAGATCCTTTACCATTTGATACCATCTCTTTGTGCGAAATCGTCCTGTTACTTACGGCCTATGCCAAAGGTGTCATGTCTTTGAAGCCAAGTAACCCTCTGAGTAGTTGACGGAATTACTCCGTTCCACTTCCCAGGCCTAGCCAAAGGTCCCCTCTCATATATCCTGCGAACAGGATCTGGTCGGACAGACGGCGACGACGTATATGGTGTTATTCTAATACCTTCAATTGTGTGGTAATATAGTCACAGGACGCAACTGAGATTGATATATATGATGACACATGGGCCCCGTAAGGGAGCCGGAGGGGGGTGTTGGAGACCAGAGATTCCGATTCCGAGTGGGGTTACCCTACTTAGGGTGGTTCTTAGGTATCAGGTTCTGGTATTCCTAATAGTTACCGATTCCTCCAAAGACACCTGGAATAACCTCCAACGATACCTATTTACCCCCCATGGGTACCCCTTATCTATTGTCAGTGATGCTGATCCCCATTTCACCGCCAGATTCTGGAAGCAAACCTTGACCTTCCTCAGAATCAACCACATTATGGCTGCCCCTGGACATCATGAGACTAATGGCCAAGCAGAACGAAAAATCCGTGAAGTCAAGACCAGAATTAGGAACATGATCAAAGAACAACAAACCAACTGGGAACCAGCCCTTGTTGAACTGGCCGCATATATCAATGCCGGATTGTCAGACACCTTGGAAATGTTTCCATACAAGGTAATCTTCAGTCGTCAATATCCTCTCCTACCTACAACTCTATTTAAGAACTCCTTAGTCCCTGCCTCCAATGACCACCTAAACTACCATCAAGCAATTCGGAATGATGCCTTCCAAGCTGTTAAAGCTGCCCGATTCTGAAGCACCACTACTACTCAGAAGCGACAACGCAAACATGTCCCTATTCCACCAGGTGATATGCTCATGGTACATGGAAACATGTTCATTACCAATGTTGGTCGCAGCAAGAAATTACAACCCCGATGGTGAAGACCTTTCAAAGTCTTATCCTTTCACAAGTATACAGAAAACTACACCATCCAAATGGATGGACGTTTGTACCGCCACAACACTGCAGTCTTCCACGCCTCTGCTGTCAAATGATTCCACCCAAATGACAACTCCAAGTTCCCTGGAAGAACCCACTCTCGACCTGCACCTATCATAATCGACAGGAAAGATGAATGGGAAGTTGAAGAAATCAGAGACCACCACCCTTGGCATGGAAATGATCAGTTCCTAGTTAAATGGAAAGGCTATCCAATGAGCGAAAACAGCTGAGAACCACTAGAAGAACTAGAGCACACTATAGATATGGTGAACGAATGGTGGAGAGACAACATGCCAAATGAATCCCTTCCTCCAACAATCAATTACATCACTATGTGCTGGATGCCTACGATGCCAGAAACTGAGCGATGGCATGCGGAACTCGAAACTAGGGATGAATTTTGGGCACCATACTTTGAGTTGGAATTCGAAAGCAGCGATGAGGAAAATCAAGCTATGGAGTAGGCTCTCAACAATCTTATCTAATTACCAATCACCATCCGAATACCATAACGATGTTAAACTATGTGGAACTCAATGTGAGGCTGCGGCAACAGATTGTTGGACTGTTGTTAAACTGCATTGTTATCCAACTTGAAGACTACTTCAATATCCTCTGGATAGACTACTGTCCTGATTGCGACAACGCTTGGTTTAATGTACAGCATGAATCTGGTATTGGTGACTACTGTGATTTACATTTCTTTGAGTCTAACTGTTTTCTTCGGATTTCTTCTTGTCCCTGGTGTGACACTTATGATGAAGAACTGATAGCGGAAACTGAAGCGTTTAGTTTCTCAGATTCTGCTTTTGACGATTATTAGGTTTTTTTTGTTTCAACAGTTGTTTTGTTTTGGAGAATATAACCTGTACGGGTACTTGGTTATTAGTTTTGTTTTAAGTATCACTTTGATACTTGGTTTGTTTTAAGTATCGCTTTGATACTTAGTTTGTTTTAAGTATTGTTTGATACTTAGTTTTGTTTTATGTTTTGTTTTAAGTATCGCTTTGATACTTGGTTTGTTTTAAGTATCGCTTTGATACTTGGTTTGTTTTAAGTATTGTTTGATACTTAGTTTTGTTTTATGTTTTGTTTTAAGTATCACTTTGATACTTAATTAGTTTTACCAAAGTGTATCGATTGATACCTTTGATTAATTTCGTTCATGCTAGACATGAACAGAATTTTGTATTTAAAGACCGCCTGTTTCTACGATAGAAAAGGCAGACTTCGACAAACAGTATTTCAATATACTTGGTTGAACAGTTACTTCTTTGTTCCTCAGTACACCTCCGAAGCCTCCTTTGGTTCTCAGCTCTCACCTCCTCTCTGGAAGAGCAGGCCACCTGCTAAATATTGTATCTATTACCGATAACGTGATTAGCACCTTGCAAACACGTTACAATATCCCTACAAAGTCATATTGATTATAAACTTTAATAATTGACTTTCCAGTTACTCCATCTCTAGTAGAAGAAGAATCAGGAAAAATAGGCAAAAAGAGACCATGAGTTTGATCATAAAAAAAACCAACCATCATTTGGCCAATCTTCCTCTCCCCTGTTCTAGCAGTAGGTTCTACACAATCCTTATTCCACTTCTCTTTTAGGTATCTAAATACTCATTTTCTCCTCTTTCCTCCCCACTCTGAACAGCAACCTCATCTTCCTACATTGCCTTCCTCCTCCACATCTCTCTTGTCCAGTACCTATGAGCTAATACCCATTCCAATTTCTCCTGAGCTAGATTCTCATCTAAGTGAACCTTTTCTTGTGCTAACCACTTTTTAAGATGTCTTTATGCAAGTCTTCCCCTGACTGTCATAAAAGAAACATTAGGAGCTACCTTTTAGACAATTTCAAAATAAATAGTATTGCAATTTTCAAGAGCTTCCTCCACCATAGTATTATCCTGTAACTTGGTAGTCTTAGGGTATCTTCCTCTACTCGTCCTCTCCTTGTACTATAATTCTTTTTTTGAAATTGTGTTTTTGACGGTTGTGAGAGGGATGTTAAGGTAGTCAGAAATCTGCTGATATCCTATCAGAGACTTGTGTAACCTAAGGATTCTCTCCCTGGTAAACTCAGAGAGGTGATGAGTTGGAATAGGCTTTTTTGGATGACTGCGAAGTATAGGAGGCATAATATTTAAAGGAAAAATATTCAGATAATGCGGGATCTGCAACTCCTGTCTCGTG
>NW_003298863.1:1009158-1035011 GCF_000151645.1 Tuber melanosporum | reverse complement strand
TCTTTACCCTCGAGGTTAGAACGGGCCGCGGCACATGCATAGCAAATGCAATTTCTTTAGATGGGGTTGAAAATAAGGGGAGGTGATGGACAATGGTTGTCACGCACCTTGGGCAGTCAGTTATTTTTGTTAATGAATAATAGTATTGATTGATACTTAGTTTTATTTTATGTTTGGTTTCAAGTATCAGTTGATACTTAGTAATCTTTATATTAAGTTTCAATAGAATAGTCGAGTAGGAATCTGTGATTGAGTAATATGTAATCATAAAACTTATATTTAAAGACAAAGATGTTTGGTTAGTGAGCATCAGTGTTTTTAGCAAGACACATATTAATCCATACTCAATTCAATAGTTACTTTATCTTTTCTATTCCACTTGATCAACTCTTGTAAATCTTCTTACCTTGTAGAACTTACTAGTGTACTCTATTCTAAAACATGTTTATTCTCCTGTGGAAACACATTACACCACTCATACCATAACTAATGCTCTAACATATTCGCTATTCGCTAGACACTAGTCATGTTTTGGGCTTAGAAATGATAGTTGACAGGTGGCCTGCTTTTCCAGAAAGAAGGTGAGAGCTGTAAACTAAAGGAGACTTTAAAGATATACTGAGAAAACTTAAAGAAGTAACCGTTTAACCAAGTATATTGAAATACTGTCTGTCAAAGTCTTTTTTTTCCATTGTGGAATCAGGTGGTCTTAAATACACAAATCTGTTCTTGTCTAGCATGAACGAAACTAATCAAAGATATCAAGCGATACACTTTAGTAAAACAATTTAAGTATTAAAACAATACTTAAAACAAAACAATAAACAAAACCAAGTATCAAACAATACTTAAAATAAAACATAAAACAAAATCCTTAACCCAGTACCCATACTGGTTACAATCTATAACTACTCTCGCATACATGACCGGCAGATGAAACTGATTATTTCATTAATCATGGGGACAATTGGGGCCAACACAGTTCGACTTGAGTACTAAGGTATAAGTTTAATAACTCCCAAGATCTGATAATTACTATTGAAAACAGATGAGTTTCTAATTAGCAAAATTGTAATTATTAAAGTGGATGTGATGGTTTTCAGGGTTTCTTAGATTTGAACTTTAGGAGAATTGTAACGTGTTCGCAAGGTGCTAATCACGTTGTCGGCAATAGGTACGATAGTTGGCAGGTGGCCTTCTCTTCCAGAGAGGAGGCGAGAGCTGAGAACTAAAGGAGGCTTTGAGGGTGTACTGGGGGACAATGAAGTAACCGTTCAACCAAGTATATTGAAATACTGTCTGTCGAAGTCTGCCTTTTCTATCGTAGAAACAGGCGGTCTTTAAATACACAAATCTGTTCATGTCTAGCATGAACGAAACTAATCAAAGGTATCAATCGATACACTTTGGTAAAACTCTTTAAGTATCAAAGCGATACTCAAAACAAAACATAAAACAAAACCAAGTATCAAACAATACTTAAAACAAACCAAGTATCAAAGCGATACTTAAAACATAACATAAAACAAAACCAAGTATCAAACGATACTTAAAACAAACCAAGTATCAAAGCGATACTTAAAACATAACATAAAACAAAACCAAGTATCAAACGATACTTAAAACAAACCAAGTATCAAAGCGATACTTAAGACAAAACATAAAACAAAACCAATAACCAAGTACCCGTACCGGTTACATTCCCCAAAACAAAACAACTGTTTAAACAAACAAAACTTAATAATCATCAAAGGCGGATTCCGAGAAACTCATGGCTTCAGTTTCTGCAAGAAATTCCTCATCATAAGTATCACACCAGGGACAAGAGGAAACTCTAAGGAAACACTTAGACTCGAAGAAATCTAAATCACAGTAGTCACGAATACCAGATTCGTGCTGTACGTCAACCCAAGCATGATCGCAATCAGGACAGTAGTCAATCCAGAGGATTTCGAAGTAGTCTTCAAGTTGGATAGCATCGCGGTTCAACAACAGTCCAACAACCTGTTGTCGCTGCCTCACATTGAGCTCCACATAGTTTGACATCGTTATGGTATTCGGATGGTGAATGGTGACTAGATAAGGTTGTCGAGGGCCTGCTCCATAGCTTGATTCTCCTCATCGCTGCTTTCAAACTCCGACTCAAAGTGTGGTGCCCAAAATCCATCTCTAGCTTCGAGTTCTGCATGCCATCGCTCAGTTTCTGGCATTGTAGGTGTCCAGCACATGGTGATATAATTGATTGTTGGGGGGAGGGATTCGTTTGGCATGTTGTCTTTCCACCATTTGTTCACCATATCCATAGCGTGCTCTAGTCCCTCTAGTGGTTCCCAACTGTTTTCGCTCGTCGGATATCCTTTCCACTTGACTAGGAACTGATCGTTTCCATACCAAAGGCGGTGGTCTCGGATTTCTTCAACTTCCCATTCATCTTTCTTTTCAATGATGATAGGTGCGGGTCGAGAGTGGGTTCTTCCGGGGAATTTGGAGTCGTCATTTGGGTGGAACCGTTTGACAGCAGAGGCATGAAAGACTGCAGTATTGCGGCGGTACATGCGTCCATCCATCTGGACAGTGTAGTTCTCTGTGTTCTCGTCAAAGGATATGACTTTGAAGGGTCCACGCCATCAGCGTTGCAGTTTCTTGCTGCGTCCAACATTGGTAATGAACATGTTACCGTGTACCATGAGCATGTCTCCTGGTGAGATCGGGATATGTTTGCGTCGTCGTTTCTGGGCAGTAGTGGTGCTTCGGAATCGGGCAGCTTTAACAGCTTGGAAGGCATCGTTCCGAATTGCTTAGTGGCGGTTTAGGTGGTCGTCAGAGGCAGGGACTGAGGAGTTCTTGAATAGTGTTGTAGGTAGGAGGGGGTATTGACGGCCAAAGACTGCCTTGTATGGTGACATTCCCAAGGTATCTGAAAATCCGGCATTGATATATGCAGCGAGCTCAACAAGGGCTGGTTCCCAGTTGGTTTGTCGTTCATTGATCATGTTCCTAATTCCGGTCTTAACTTCGCAGATTTTTCGTTCTGCCTGGCCATTAGTCTCATGGTGTCCAGGGGCAGCCATAATGTGGTTTATTCCGAGGGAGGTTAAGTTTTGTTTCCAGAATCTGGCAGTAAAACGGGGATCAGCGTCACTGACAATAGATAAGGGGTACCCATGGGGGGTAAACAGGTATCATTGGAGGTTATTCCAGGTGTCTTTGGAGGAATCGGTAACTTTCATTGGAAGGAGCAAGGTATATCCAGAAAATCGGTCCACAGCTACTAAGATGGTGTCAAATCCAGTGGATTTGTTGAATGGTCCTGCGAAATCGATGGCATACGATTCGAATATTTCACATGGTAGTTGGAGGGTCTGTGCTTTCCCTTCAGGTAGTTGTGTTCGCTCCTTATTTGCCTGGCAGAGTTCGCATTGTTTGACAAAATCGCGGAAGTCCTTTCGCATTTCAGGCCAGTAAACATATTCTGAGGCATATTGAAGGTTGCGGTTGGCACTATAGTGTCCTTTGTTGTGAATCTCGGATATGACATATTCTCTAATAGTCATTCCATTGAACATATGACCTTTTGGTATGTATAGGCAATGTTCGCCATAACGGGTGCTGGTAAAGACCATTCCATTAGATATGTTGTAGGGGGCGAGGTCTCCATGCCTGGAGCTATCCATGGCTTTGAAGTAAATCGGGTCATGGCGATATCCTGCTATCATTTGGCTTCAGAATGAGGAGGTTAATTCTTCTGTGGTTGATCTAACATCTTGTTCATCCTCGATTAGGGATCCTCTTGTTGGTTCGATAAGGGCTTCCTCTTCCTCAAAGGTTTCGTAAAGTTGACGTCGATGCTCGGGAATAGTAGGGGGTATGACCGAGACAATGGTTTCATTGTTGTATACTCGTAAGGGTCCACCATATAGTGGTCGTGAATCGATCATGAGAGGAGAGGATGGCGGGGCTGACTGTGGGGGTTGTAAATACGACATTGCATCCACGTAGGCTGCTGCTTGTTCGAGTTCTTCAAGACCTTGGTATCGCGTTGGAGAAGGGTTAAGGACATGAGGGTGTTGGGTTGGCTCATTTCCGTCGATCATCTCTTCTTCTCCTTCTGCGGTATCGAAGCTGGTGTCTTTGGAATCATCAGCAGGCATATAATACGGTCGCTGGTATCTGTTGCCGAACTTGATCTCTGTTTGGTGAAAAGGGCAGGTGTCGTGATAACAGTGGGACCAGTGGATTCTGCTTTGTTCAAGTTCGTGAGGAGGTGTGCTGCGGAGCGTGCAATTGTCTTTCCATTCTTCATCAATGTCCTTTCCTCGTTCTGTTCCGGCAGCACTGTACATGGTATAAGAGAAAGGATTGGAAGGAGCGGCAGAGCTGGCGGTAGCCATTGATGGTTCTTGTTCATAGGAGGTGTCATCAGGGCTGTCCTCGCTTTGCCTTGTGTGGTCGTGAACAAGGGGAGGGTTTGCAAGGTCTTGATTCTCGTATAGGCGGGAGAGAGCATCAGCTAAATAGTTCGTTCTTCCAGGGGCATAGATGATTTTTGCATCGTATTTGCTCATCTCGCCTATCCATCTTGTTCTCCTTCTTCCTGGTATCTTTTCTGTTTTAAGATTAGTGAGAGGTTGGTGATCGGTAATAATAGTGAAGGTATTGCCCATCAGGATGTGATTGAAAGCGGTGAGAGCATCAATCACAGCAAGGGCTTCCTTGTCTGTTGTTCCATAGTTCATCTGTGAGTTAGTGAACTTTCTGCTGTGTAATGCCGCCGGCCTTGCCGTTTCATGGGAGGCCCCTTGCCCGACCCATGCTCCAACTCCAACATCCGATGCATCAGTAATCAACCATATCGGTTCTGGTTTACTATAGTCGATAGGTTGAATAACGTTGGCGTTTTTAATCAAATCCTTGATGTTGGTAAAGGCTTGGTCATGAGTGTGGGTCCAGGCAAATTCTGCATTGCCGGTAAGGTCTGTGAGCGGCGCTGTCACAGTGGCGTGGTGTGGGAGGAACTGGGAAATGTAGTTGACTAGTCCTACGAATCGCATGAGTTCCTTTTTATTCTGGGGTATTGACCATTCCGTTAGACAGGCTATTTTTCCTGGGGCTGCGTGTATTCCTTCATCATCTATAACATGTCCTAGGATATCGAGTTTATCGGCAAACAAGATTGATTTGTTTCTGCTAGCGTAAAATTTAGCTTCCCTAAGTTTAGTACAAACCAAGCCTATATGGTAGGCGTGTTCTGTTGCGGTGTTCGAGAAGATGAGAATATCATCAATGTAGACCCAAACAAAATGGTGGAGGTATTCGCTTAGGAGGTTTTCCATAATTCGCATAAAGGTGGCGGGCGCATTCTTATCACCTTGTAACATAACTCGGCTAATGAAACTTCCGAAGGGTGTTTTGAAACTGTTGTAGCGTTCGCTTTCTGGGTCTAACCTTGTTTGGAAGTAGGCATCGCTTAGGTCAATCTTACTTCGGAATCTAGCCCGTCCAACTGCATTTAGGATCTGGGTTTGGTTTGGGATAGCGGAGCTGTCCATAACCGTGTTTTCATTCCGTAGTTTGAGATCAACCAAGGGGCGGATTCTTTTGCCATCTGCTTTGGGTTGAACAAACATAGGAGCGGCACCAGGGGCTTCTGCCCGGTAGATGACTCCTCTTCTTTGTTGTTGGTTGATCCAATCACAAAGTGGGCTTTTGTATGCGTCAGGAATAGAGTAGGTGGGTTGGTTCTTGAGATTGGAGGGGTCTCGGAGGCGGATGTGGTGATTCACCTCTCTCATAGGTGGTAGTTCTTCGGGTATTTGATCAGGGAAAACGTCAGAATACTCATCCAATAGTCGTAGGGCAGTTGTTTCACAGACTGCGGCTCGGTATTCTCCGCTTGTTGGCTTGCATGAGACTCTGACCTTCTGATCTGGGAAATCGATGGTTGATTCCCCACACCTGATTATAGCTTTGTGACGATTCAGGAATGGCATGCCTATTAGGGCATCATATTTGGCTAAATTTCCAACCAGCATTTCCTGGGGGGGTAGGACGGCAGAACCAAGTTGAATGGTCGCACTACAGGTTCTATGGCTTGTGGATCGTGATCCTTTTACTGCCATATTGACTGGTATGGGTTGGTTAAGGTCTCGGGTAGGGAGTCCATGAACAGAGACAAAGGCATTACTGATCATATCTCTTCCGATTGCACCAGTGTCGAATAGGACTCGAGCCTTTTTGCCATTGATCAGGATAGTGCCTTCTAGAGCAGTGTGTGTTTTGAATGTAGCCGGAGGTCGAACACTATTGCATTCCACATCGATGTATCCAATGTGGATTTCTTCATATTCGCTGGATGGAGCGTAATTGCTTTCAATATTGTTAGCCGACGCCTCCTTTTTTATAGCCTTTCCTTTTCCTTTCTTCGTAGGACAGTTCTTTGCCATGTGCCCTATTTTTCCACATTCAAAGCATTCTCCCTTTTGCCGTCTCGATTCTTTGGAGGATTTTGTTTTCTTCTTGAAAACCCGTGGGGTATCGTCATCAGAGTTGCTGGAGGCTTTGTGTCGTGGCTGGCTGTTCCTATTAGAGGATGTCTGTGTTTTGTAGGCCTTGGTCTCATGGAGAATGGCGTCCTTTCGTTCTGCTCTAGCAATTATTACTCGTAATATGCATCGTCCGTCATTCCTCGAGTGGTTCTACTTCTCGCCGGAGGGTAGGGTGCATAGTATCGTAGAATCGTCGCTTCAGGATGTATTTGGAGATACTTCCTCTTTCCATTCGGTCCTTATACATTATTAGGTCCGTAGCCACATCGGTGATTCACTTGACATGTGTTCCGTTAACTTGCTGGAGCTGGTTGAATTTGTTGTATAGGAGGTCGTTGGTTATAGAGGATTGGAATCGTCCTTTCAAGTAATCGAGAACTGTAGATCCTCTTAATCTTATATTTCCGCCGAAGTCCTTATAGCATTGGTGGTATGCGTCGGTTGCCTTTCCTTCACAGAATGATCCAATGATAAGTCCGGTTGTAGGGTCTTCCACATCTTTTCCTTGTAAGAGTAGGAAGTGCGAGAGTTCCGTGGCCCATTGTTCAAAGGCTTCAGGTTTGAGGTCTTTTCCTTCGCCTGTGAACTTCGCTGGGAGGTGGAGTTTAAACTTAGGGGGTTCAAATGCTGCGGGTACCTCCTCTTCTTCAGGCCTTGCCCGCGATTTCCCTCCTCCAGAAGGCCCTCCTCCTGTGCTAGCCATATCTGATTCGCTACTAGATTCGGGGTCGTTTGGAGGTTCAAAGGAAGGCTTCTTGGCTGGAGTAGAAGGGAATTCTCCTGGAGGTTGTGTATCTTCCGTGTTTGCAGGATCGCCGGGCTCTTTAGCAGAGCGCCGAGATTGTTTCTTCCTTGTAAGGTCTTGCCGTGGGATTTGCTTCCCACTCCTGGTCGTCAAAGACTTTATTTTGGGTTTGAGATGAAGCCAAATGTGCTGTGATTCTGCCGCTTCTCTCCGCTAGCGTTCTGAGGTGGATATCGATAGGTTGATCAGGCCTAAATCCGGGGACAGGTTTTCAACCACTTGCTGAGGTTAAAAAAATGTAACGTGTTCGCAAGGTGCTAATCACGTTGTCGGCAATAGGTACGATAGTTGGCAGGTGGCCTGCTCTTCCAGAGAGGAGGCGAGAGCTGAGAACTAAAGGAGGCTTTAAGGGTGTACTGGGGAACAATGAAGTAACCGTTCAACCAAGTATATTGAAATACTATCTGTCGAAGTCTGCCTTTTCTATCGTAGAAACAGGCGGTCTTTAAATACACAAATCTGTTCATGTCTAGCATGAACGAAACTAATCAAAGGTATCAATCGATACACTTTGGTAAAACTCTTTAAGTATCAAAGCGATACTTAAAACAAAACATAAAACAAAACCAAGTATCAAACAATACTTAAAACAAACCAAGTATCAAAGCGATACTTAAAACATAACATAAAACAAAACCAAGTATCAAACGATACTTAAAACAAACCAAGTATCAAAGCGATACTTAAAACATAACATAAAACAAAACCAAGTATCAAACGATACTTAAAACAAACCAAGTATCAAAGCGATACTTAAGACAAAACATAAAACAAAACCAATAACCAAGTACCCGTACCGGTTACAAGAATACTGACGTTGCAAGTTATAGCTAAAGTAGTACATGATTTTTATGAGAGATAGATGTAGTCAGTGAATACTCAGATGCAGAATATAAATATTGAAGTGCTATCCAAGCTTTTAAACAGTATAAAGCAATAGAGAAGTAACCTTAATAATATAATATTGTCTTCATGATTCTATTCTACTTTACCTTACTTTACTCTTAATAGTCATAAATAAATCGAGTAGCCCTTTAAGCCTTCCTTGTTAGAAATACTGTCATGAATGTGGCTTAGCATAGAAAAGCCTTTTACATAACTTATGATTATGAGTCATAGGCATGTTATTGTCTTGCGCATATGACCACTTTGGTCATATGACTTGTTTAGGTTATAATTTATTATGTTTCATATATGACTTGAATATGAGTCATGGGATGTGGGCCTGGCTAGTGTACCTTACAAGTATGCCTTACAAGTATAGCTTGCACATACAATTTATATTTCACACATGACCTTATTATAAAGTCATGGGCTTGGTGCATGTTACCACTTTGGGTCATATGACTTGTTTATTGTATTATGATTGGTTTATGAGTTTTTATACATGACCTTGCTACAAGGTCATGGGTTTTGCACATGTGACCACTTTGGTCATATGATTAGTTTGTGATGATTTGGTTTCGCGCATGGGACCACTTTGTGTCACAGGACTTGGAACTGGAAGAACACTATATATATAAGAAAGCCAGTACCTCTGAGGAGGATAGGTTCTTTACTCTTTCTTCTAAGTACTTTCCCTACTTATTACTTTAATGAATATAAAACACCTTTAAGCTCTTTATTATTATCACTATCTTTATTACTACTACGATAAATATACTCTTCAAGAAGGAGAGTTAGAGAAAGCTTATGATAGGTATTCCTGATAGAAGACAAAGATCTTGTACTATCAGTAACATAGGTAGAGGCCGAGTGCTATCGTAAGGCGAGAAGAAGAAAGAAGAGGAGAAGTATTTTTCTCTATTTCCAAGAACTAACAATCTGAAAGAGAATTGTTACAGTGATCTAGAAAGGTTGTGATGACCACTACCTTCACAGATACAACCCACAGATAAAATTGATCATTTCATCAATGATGGAGATAATTAGGACTAACTAAGTTTGATTTGAGAACTAAGTCTATAAGTCTAAAGACTCTAATGATTGGGTAATTATTATTGGGAACAGCATGGTTCCTAGATAGTTATATCGTAATTACCGAAGAGGGTGTAGTAATTTTCAGGATTTCCAGGTTTTCGCAACTTTGAAGAATACCCAATTGCAAGTTACAATCTGAGAGGTAGATAATTGTATAATAGATGAATGTAGTCTGTGAATACTCAGACGCAGAATATAAATATTGAAGTGCCTCTCAAGCTTTTAGATATCATCAAGCAATAGAGAAGAGGCCTTAACAATATAATATTCTTTTTACGATTCTATCTTACTTTACCTATTCTGCTTCACTCTTTGTAGTCATAAACGAAATAAGTGAATCCAAGCCTTCCTAGACAATCTCCCTCTACAAAAACAAATTTTGGTTGACCTAAACAACTCTGAAGTCTATCAAGTTGTCTCCGTCTAACATTCCTAGACAATTTTGAGTCTATTCAAGATCATCTCTGCCTAACATAGACAGTATGTCAGTACTTTATGTCTACCACCAATTTGGTCCTCTGAGTCTGAGCAGCTTCCTCTTAGTCTATTTTACCTTTAGGAGAATCACCTCTGGAGAGATCCTGTCTCTAGGATTAACCAAGATACAGTGGACTTCAGATAGGTATTGGCATCTTATCTCTCTCCTATGGCCTCTGGGACACTGTAGGAGTAGTTGTGGATTATTGTGACTAAAATGTCCTGTTACTTTTAGCCTGTATATAGGATGCCTAAATTTGAAACCTAGTAACTCAGTGTGCCTCCAATGGATTTCTTCTATTTTACCTCCCAGAAGTACTCAGAGGTCCTTTCTTCTATATCCTTCAAACAGCTTCCAGTTGGATGGATAGCAGCAATGTATATGGTATTATGCAATAGACTTTATTGAACTGATATTATAGTCATGAGATGCAACTTTTTAAAATCTCGCTAAAAACATGCAGGTCTCATAACAGAGCCAGAGGAGGGTGTTGGCAACTCCAATAAATGAGGGACTGTGCGTAGCTACTCTACCGAAGGGTCTGTGCACTTTCATATGCCTAATAGTATGATACACTTTGCTCTCATAATCTCTTACAATAATGATAACCAGTTTAGGTATAATACCACTATATATCATACTATCATATTTAAGAGCAACTTATTATTGCTTTATCACCTTATATAAAGTCTGACAAATTCTAATAACTATCACTTTATAGCTACTTTTATGGAATTTTTTTTTTTACTAATTTTCTTTCATAGGTATTTTACTACTGACAATAACCCCTACAATCTAGAAAATCTTATTATGACAAGTACTGGTTGTATTGCAATCTCAAGATTTCCTACTCTTGAAATTCTCAGGATAGTTACCCATAACTAGGGGGTGACCCGTAACTAGGTACAATACGTTATATGATAGTTCAATGATCACCTTTCTCCACCTCTTTGTTATTGGACTCCTATATCCTAACCTCACTCTCAAAATCAAACGTGAGTATGAATACCCCGACATGATTCGGCTTCGCCCAATAATTGTACCTCAGGATTAGGGTTTGAGCTAGATACTTATTGGTAAGCGAGCCAGCCGGCCAGAAGAGGTGAAAAGGGACTTCATCTGTGGGGACAATTTTAGAAGATGCGGTGGTTATGAAACGACTGCTAGTCGTGATATTTTGGAGTCTGATGGGTTTGTTTTTCATATCATACCAATCGAAGGTTTTATTAGCTGACAAAAAAAATCGCGAGAGAAATATGTAGGTCAAATCGCATGGTACAATAAAGCTAGCTGAAAACCCGGCATTATTTTGAATAAAGAAGTGTGGATTTGCTTCTTCCCCAGGGATACCCTATTGGCCACGATGCGAAAAGAGACGGTACCAAGGCCGGTATGCCTCTGCCGATACTCGTATATCAATGGACTGCTCGATCCACAGTTATTCAATCCCCTTTTACTGGAGTACCGTACACACCCCGAAATTGTGGGGGCCGGGGGGAGAACAGGTATGGACTTGACTGGTAAGACCTTTAGAAGCACTATGCACTGTAACTTACATGGATGGCTGCGCAAAACTTCAACATGGTATCACAACGAGTGGGCAGATCGCTCCCCGCGGTCGTAGATTCCTTTGAGTACTTATTGATAGGACGCCCTAGGAGCAGCAGGGGGACAATGTGGGTCACGGGATCCAGGCGATATCTGATTCACAAGTTACCGACCATTCCAGTGTTTCGCGAACATTAGAATGGTTGAATCGATAAGACCTCTTCTGAAGCTATATAGGTCATTCTTATTGGTAGGGTACGTTGTCGCGAATGGCATCCGGTCCGTTTTTGAATCTAGCGTAAGCGGGGAGTGCAGTTTGGGTTTTCCGGGTCTCGAGAGCTCATAACCTGCGGAATTAGCCACATCGAGGCTAATTTTGAGCCTCAGTGGCTAAACCAAGCCTGTCCCGAGCTGTCAGAGATCGCGAACCGCAAAGGTCTCCAAGGTATTTTGATACATTCGTTAACTACTCGTTGGAAATCTTCTCAATTCAGTAGAATGCTGGATGAGGATGTCAGAAAATTAGTGCATCATAGGTAAGCACTCGTGAGCACTCGCTAGCATCAGGATCAAGGACCAGTGTTTCTCGGTTCTGGATACCGAGACCACGAGTGACATGGTAACAGAAACATCATAGCGCCATCTTGCATGGTCGTTAATCTATCCTACCCGTAGGCTGCTGGCAAAGAACCAGGTTGAAGACGGCCCAAAAAGAAGCTTTCTGGTTTCATACATCTAAGGCCAGCTGGGACTTGGCGAATCAGAACATACCTTAACACACGAGACATCTAAGATACTACCCGTGAATTTCATGAATACCAGTGGTAAACAAATGCCAAGGTAGTTCAAAAGTGTAGACCCTTGGCGCCAAGGTGTCCTGGTATCTTGTTATGTGGGATCTCTCCTTTTCCACCCCACGGGACGGGACCTTCAGGACCGCGCTCCTTCCCTACCCAGTCACTTAAGCAGTGACATTTCCGCTCCTACGGCGCCCGAGTACAGTGCAGATTAGGATGCCCAGTACCACATGAAGCCCCTGAACAAAGGCCCCAGACACCACCTCTGGGGCGACCAAAGACTCATGATCCAAACGTGGTCAAGCTCAGTGGGCCGAAGGATATGGAAAATCCAATGAACTGGGGCTTTAAGACCAAGTGGGGAGTAACCGCCATTATTTCTGCTTTTGCATTTATATCGTGGGTGCCCTTCCTATTATCGGTGGCTAGGCTAAATACTGTACACTAACGGCAATTTTCCAAGCAGTCCTGCTCTGAGTTCAATGGTTGCACCAGCGCTAGGCAAAATCTCTGAGGAGTTTAAAATTAGGGAAGAAATAAAAATATACCTGATGTTCTCTATATACGTCCTAGTTTATGCCTCCGGTCCATTGGTTCTTGTAGGTTGTCAACGGGCTACCGTGCGGAGTTTCTGGAATTAACGGTGAGGCTGCAAAGGGTCCTCTCTCAGAGGTATACGGCTGCGTGCCGGTAACGCAGCTTGCCAGTTTATTTTACCTGGTATGGAATACCGCGTGCGGGTTCAGCAAGACGAAAGCTCAGATGATTGCATTTCGGTTTCTGTCGGGATTGGCGGGTGTTACTTCAGCGGTATTTCCCCACCTAGATCTTCCCATTTCTTGCTTGCTAACGAACTAATAGGTAGGTGGTGGAGTACATAGTGACCTTTGGGCTCCTGAGCAACGTGGGAAAGCAATCTCATTGTACTCGTTAGCGCCTCTTTCGGCCCAACAAGTATTCGCCCTTTCCACTCTCCAGTTTTCAAGCTAACAAGCTGGTATAGTACCGTAGTCGGTCCCATAGCCGGCGGTTTCATCGCGGAGAAGACCACTTGGCGTTGGATTTTCCACGCAACCTCAATCCTCTGCTTCCTAATCCGAATCCTAGGACTATTCCTCCCCCGCGAAACATACGCCCCGACGATTCTCGCCAAGAAAACCGCCCGACTGATTCACGAAACCGGAAACTAGAACCTCCGCAGCAAGTTTAATGACTCTGATAAGACAATAGGAAAGTCGTTGAGAACATCACTGCTCCGGCATTTCGAGATTCTCCGAACACAGATAATTGTACAAGTTCTAGCCACATATATTGCATATCTTTATGGCTTGATGTATCTTGTTTTCGCAACTTTCCCCATGCTTTGGGAGAAAAATTACCACATGAGCATCTGAATCGGCGGGCTCAACTACCTTTCAATTGGTATTGGCTTCCTCCACGGAGCACAAAGTTGCGCTCCATTAAACGATAAGGTATGCTCCCCCCTTTCAACCACCGCACCGAATGTCACTCGACTAACCCTTCAAGATATACACCAGCCTAAAAGCCCGCAATAACGGAAATGGCACTCCCGAATTCGGCGTGCCACTAATGTTCGTCGGTGCCATCCTCGTCCCTACCGGCCTCTTCTTGTATGGCTGGAGCGCACAGTACCGGTTCCACTGGATAACGCCAAACCTAGTCGTGTATATGCTCTGCATCGGCTCGATCGTTGGATACCAGTACATCGTGGACTCGTACACACGCTATGCTGCTAGTGCGATTGGAGCGGCGACCACATTGGAGAGCTTGGCAGGCTTCGTGTTCCCCCTTTTCGCCCCCTATATTTATCAAAAGTGGGATTATGGCTGGGGGAATAGCATGTTGGGATTTTCGGCACTGGTCCTCGGCGTGCCCGCACCATTTCTGCTTTGGCGGTTCGGGAGCAGGTTGAGGGCCTTCGTATAAATACCCGATCCAGAAAAACAACATTAATAAACCCCAGACTCTCGCAGAAATCTAGGAGGCACCGAATTGACCGAACACATGTATACAAACGTCAAGTGCGAGCTTGAATCACAAAACACAAGTTGTATGCCAAATGATATTAGACAACGAAGGAGGCAGATAACACCCTGTTCAAGGCATTACGGAAGCAGGGGGAACCTCTTGACCTGTCATCAGAAACCATGGATGCAAAGTACAGTATAGTGGTGCCAGGATATCTATAAGTCTACCGCAATGGGTTGGTCACCGGAGAAGAGCATGGTTGATCTAGTCAGGGAAACTGGCATACGCCAAAGATAAACAGAGGAAACTTCTTAATTATTCTGTCTGCAGGAATACTAGGAGTGGCTGCTCCCAGAACTTGTATTCTCACAGGAGACCGAGGTGTGGTAAACTGGCACCAATAATCCGCAGGACTCCGAAACTTGGAAGGATAATGGTTCTTTTCAGGAGGGGATAGCTAGATTGAGAGAATGCCTCAAATCAGGAGGTATGGGAGGATTGAAGGAAGGCCCGAAGGCAATGCTAGGTATCGGTAAATACAGAAGATGTTGCGTAAAAAGGAAAAAAAAAAGAAGAAAGCAAATTCAGAGCCATGTCCTCCTTATCCTTCCCAAGCTGGCCCCACAAACCAGGGCAAGGGAATAACTAGAGGGCAATCTCCAATGAAAATTTACCATCAACTCTCTTTAACCCTCAGTTTATACACCATAGATTTTGTAAAGCAAAGCATTAATAATTGTGAAATATATGGGTAGTAGAAATTTTCCAAGAAACAGAGCCACAAGGCTCCACTCAGGATAATAGCAAATACTACATGAGAGATATGAGAGTTCTCGTATGGCGGCATCCGCAACATGATGGAATCTTTTTTTTTATTTCTGGTAATTTGCAATTACCACCCTAAGCACGAAAGTTTTGAAATCCCTGTGCTTTCCACATAGCCCAGCATTTGATCAGGTCAGGAGGGCAGGTCCAATTCGTGTTGAACCCAAATACAGCCATTCCAAGGCTTTACTTGCATTTTATCAACCATATGAATTAGGTTCTAGTAATCGCTTATAAAGTCAGTCTTTATATACAAGATATATGAGTTGAACAAAAAGAAAAAAAGAACTTATTACCGACAAAAGTAAAACACTTTCGAAAAGCCAGAGTAGTTGCTATATACCACAATAGACTAACAACTTTAAGCCTCCCTACAGTATGATCATCAGTATATTTTGTTTTCTAGTAATCAGAGATTGTGCCCCACATCCCACATTCTCATTCCTCATATCCTCCCTAAAATATAAGGGCGAACCGTGTAAATATCCACCACCCCAACAACACAAAGAATATGACGGACCTGAATGGGGGACCACAGACCCTAGATAGGTGGCTCATTGTCAGATTCACATCAAGCTCCCGGTCACATCTAACCTGCACAACATTCACCGCCCGGTTTCCGCAAATTTGCGTCAAAGCCGGGGGGCCATGCAGGTTGATAGGCCTAGAAGATGATCAGCTTCCTTCTGTTGTGGGGGGGAGGGGGGGGAGTTGAGGCAGGCGGAATAAGTTAGGTAGGGGGAAGGAACATGGTAGAGGTGGAGGGGATAGATAAGATCTTTAATCCCCTTCCGCAGACATGGATACCAAAAATTGTTGTCCAAGATAGGGGGGTCGATTCCTTATATACCACTTCCCCCAAGCGCCAAGACCCCCCGATGTAGTCCTATGGTATCATTCACGCAGAAACCCTATATCATATCATATCATACCATATCATACTAGCCAACTTCCAAATACAATATCTAGGGCAAGAGTTCTAGGAACACAAGTATCATAGATCTGCTGAAAAAAACCTCTCCAAAAAAAAAAAAAAACACCCCCCCGCCAGAAACTCAGCGTACGATGGAAGTCCTATGACCCAGGCGACAAGCTACTACTCATGCAGGAATATAACTGAATCTATATGTGGGTAATGTCCCCGCCAATTCTAAAAATAAAAAAAATGGTAGGATGACATTTTGACCTCGCAGATATATCCACACCACATCACGAACCCCCCGCTCATCCCAGGGTCAACAAGAAATAGTATGATAATATTATCATAATAAGAAGAATCAAATCCCTGAAAACGCTCCGAACCACCTGAAGATAAAAAACAAACGCTTGCCCAAACCACATCCAAACCAACCGTTTCCACCCCCTTTATCCTATCGCACTATTCCGCCCCAACCCACACCCGCACTTTGTACAAATATTCATATAGTCTCAACAGATGCCACGATAAAGAACGAGAGTCGTCGTCCAGCCGAAAGCAAAAATTTCTGGCGAGTGATATTCCATGACGACACCTATAGCTTACCCCGGAAAACATATGTAGCGTAACACCGGGGTACGAGCATCCCGTAAATGTATCTAAACATCCAGTTTGTGACATCACTGTTGCTATAACTATCCCCGCTCCCAACAAGTCACGGCACAAATTTTCAAAAAAAAAAGAAAGGACCTGAAACCAGACCTAAAACTGCCCGGCACATTACTCACAAAATACAAAAACTCAGAGAACAAGCATGGCACATGATAAACCGTCCCATTAATTTTCTAACTTTCACATAAAGCTTCATACCCCCACCCACTCCCTTGCACCCATAAGTCATCCATTTAATCCCACAATGAATAAATAAACAAAAGTTTGAATCGAGTAAAGGTGCCCGCCGCCAAAGAATCGTAATAATCTATCATCACGCCATCCACTCCCACTCGCCTCCTACCTTCATCACGAAGGAAAAGAATATAATCAAGTAAAAGGAGAAGGGAACAATGAACATGCAAAAAAGAAACACAACAAGAAAGGAAAGAATATAATATAATAAAAAAAGAACCATAACCCCTCATTCATGATCCATAACCCCCCCCCCTTCCTCATCTCTTCATCCCGCCTTGTGACCTTTTAATCCCAACCAAGTTACATGACAAACTTCTCCACATCGGCAAACTTAGCACCACCCCTATCCTGGAAAATCTCCACATCGATGGAATTCTCCGTTAAGAATCTCCACACGTGCACCTTCTTAGTCTGTCCGTAGCGACGCACACGTCCAATAGCCTGCGTTTCGCAGGACCTATACTCGTAATCGGTCGTGGTGAGGAGCGGGGAGAGGAAGATGGCGTGATTAGCGTTTGTGAGATTGCTATTCACATTATTATTAGCTGCTTTGCACCTGGAAATTTTAAAAAAAAGGGTGCAAAAAGGAACTTACGCTCCGGAGGCACTCTCGTCCATGACGTTCAGTAGTAGGACTTTAATATTATCCTTCTCGGCCGATTCCTGGAATTGCTGGAGTGCTTTACTCTGCGCTGCCGCGGAGCCCTTGATTTGCAAGAAGCCGATTTTGTACTCCTTCAGCACTTGGGCCACTTTCTCCATCAGGTCTGTGAATTGGACGAACACGAGAATCTTCTCGTCCACCGGAATGAGCTTTTGTATTAAGTGCATCATCTTCTCCAACTTCATTCCATAATGTCTGCCAATTCCCTCCTTCGCATCTTCAGTTCCTAGACTCTCGCCCTTAACGACGTTGAGCACGCGAGCGGCAGAGTCACAGCCTGGGGTAAGGCACTCTTGTTTATGCGCTGCGGCCTCGAGACATGTGTAGCAGCCTTGGTGACCGCAACTGGAGAGAACAGCAATCTCTGAGACGGGGAGGTTCTTGCGCTTGCATCCGGGACAGGAGACGTTCGAGACGGAGTTCTTCTTTGCAAACTCGGCGAGGCCGAACTGTTGGAGGTCGCGGACAATGCGGAAGTAACGGAGTGAGCGATGGCGTCCGACAAGTTCTTTCCGGACAAGGGCACGAAGGACAGCGGTACGATCGCGGAGTTGCTGGACTTTGTCTTCCATTGCTTTTGGCCAGGGTTCTATATAGACTTCCACATCATCATCATCGTCATCGGCTTTTCCTTTGCCTTTAGTTTTCTTGGAGGACTTGACGGGTTTAAGGAAATCGACGCCAACGACGCTAGGGATGCCAGAAAATGGTTTAGGACCCCTTCCATTACCCTTGGCTTGATTGATCAACGCGACGATGTCCCCGCCGGCTTCTGGATCCCCAATGCCGTTTTCGAGGGTGGTCTTGAGGAAGGTGCCAAAGTGATCACCAGATGCTATGGGGAAGGAATCCTTCGGAATCTCCCTGTGACGTTTCAGACAATCGACGAGGCGCTGACGGATTTCCTCACGACAGCTAGTGAGTTGACGTTTACGATCCTTGACAATAACCTCACAAGCTTGAACAGCGTTTTCCTCATCCTCCTTAGTGAAATCCAAAACAAAATGAGAGCAACGCTTAAGTAGAGCTTCCTCAGCGGACGCACTGTCCCCAAGAGATTCTTGCAACCTCTTATCTCTGTCGTTGTCGACCTTGATCTTCGATTTCCGGATGTTCATTTCCAAGGCTTGTAGATGATGTTCAAGCTCTAGATAAATAGCACGTTCAGCCGCGGGAAGTGTAATTGGGACGATATGTTCTTCGAAAGGAATTTCATCAATTTCGGCAATATTTTGTCGCACAAACTGATTAAGAAAGTTCTGGGCAATCTCGTGCCTCCGTGTATGCCATCCCGGCGATCTCAGTTCTCTGAATGCTGTAAACGCCTCGACACCTAGCCACGAAATTAGCAAACCATAAAAACTAATGTAGCAGATAATACTTACTAGTCCTGTCCTTCTTGATCTTCTTCCTATTATCGATCTTCCCAACCATATCATCGTCAATACCCAAGTGAATACCCAAAAACACAGAAATAGTCTTAACATCGGCAAAGTCGTCCAATGGCGGTGTCCCAGACAACACCCAACGGAAAGTAGATTTCAAGCAAGTGATACCAGCATGTATTTGTCCCTTAAGATAGGTATACTCATCGACAACCAACCTATTAAAGTGGAACATCTCGAACGGCGGTGCGTGCATACGCTTCCAATCCCTTGCCACAGCATTCGTCCGAAGACCCCAAGGATCGCCAACCACGACGGGAGCCATCTTACTCCTCTTCGATGGACCAGATCCGCTCGCAGATGAACTAAATTCCCCATCCGAGACTTCAACTCTCGGCCTCTTGCGCTTTCCGCCGGCCTGGGCTTGCTTCTCAACTGCTTCGACATAAGCCTTACCGATGAGACGTTTGTTGCGCACCATCTCCTCTGCCGAGCTATCTTCGTCGTTGACGCCCTTCGCGTTGTCATCGATTCTCTGCCGAACAAATTCGGCGCCACCACCACGAAGATTGTTCACTTGCTCCTTGAGGTCCCGAAGAGCAACCTTCTGCCACGCGTTGAAGCGCCTGCCTTCCGAGGACGGAACAGGCCTCGTGGCGGCAAATCCAGCCAGGTTACCAAGATATTTGTCACTCCTGAAAAGTGTGGAGGCAACAACGATTATATCCGCATCCATCACTTGGGCAATGGTCAAGGCATTAAGATGAGCCTGACTCTGGATCTTAATAACCTTATAGGTATTGCTACCGGTAAATTTGTTGATCTCGGCAGGCCACTGGTTGGTTAAATGCGCCGGAACGATGATCAAAGTAGCCTTAACAGGTATACGACCATCAACATCTTCAGGGAGTTTGACATCATCACGGGAGCAATCAATCAATCCCAATGTGATTGCGGTTTTACCATATCCGACCTGATCAGCAAGGACGCCTCCACGGACCTGGATAGGCCGCTCCGCTTTCCCCTCCGCTCGCCAATTAAGGTGTGGCAAAAGAGCTTCAGAAATCTCTTCTTCAACAAAAGGGATGGCATCCTCTTCTTCCTGCGTCAACATCCAACTTAGCGATCTAAGCTGCTCTGGTCTCAACTTGGTAATGAACCTCGGAGGTTGGGTGTGCTGCTGATCCTTCTTGTTACTTGTCAATTCGAATGCAGGAAGTGTAAGTTGAGTTTCCGGGATATAGTCGGTGGTCAATCGCCAGCTCAGCATCGGCATTTCCTCTCTACCTTCAGATGGAAGTCTTGACAATGCTCTATGAACGAGCGTAGGAATATTCAGACCAATCCTCAAAATACCAGTGCTATCATCCTCAAGCATCAACTGTGTGACGAAAGGTGAGGGTCTATTTTTTAGCGCACGTTCGTACGGCGCAGCTTGTTTGGCATCCTCCATAGGAACAAACTTATTCCCCTTCATTACCCAACGAAGATTTGGTGGCTTGGGGGCACATCGCTCGCAGCTGGTGTGGTCCTCGGGAAGATCCAGCGCATTCCAATTTGACAAATGCCGCATAGATCGTACACGTTCAGTAAGCCACGCCAGACTCTCGAACGTATTTCTCTCGTGAATCTTGTCGACCTGTTTCCAGACTCCCTTTGGCCATACCCCCTCAGCTTGGTTTTCCAACGGAACCCGACAAGTAAGGATAGCATTAGCGGCAGCACAACTAGCTTTAGTAACGCTAATCTCCAACCCTTTCTTTCCCGGGGTAGCGTAAATAGCCCGGCCCACGGTTTGCGTAGAAGCGGATGGCGGCTTAAGGGTGGAGCCCTTAGCCACAACCCATTGTCCATCAACATGACACCTAACAACCCGCGGTGTATTGTCACCGAATGTTCTAAACTTAGGATCTAATTTCGCAACAAGGGGGCGCTGTTCTCCGTAGGCATATCTTCTAGGGCTGACCGAGAAGACAAATGGGTCATGCTTAGGCTCACCGCACTTTGTAGGATCCAAGAAGAAAAAGAGTTGTGCGCCACCGTCACCGTCAACCTGCTTGTGAAGAGCGCCGTTAGAAGTCCCACATGCAGGAAGAAGCTTCCAGAGACCAGAAAGATCACGATCAAGACACTCTTTTGCTTCGTCAGGAACAGTCATCCGAATATAGGACCAGACTTTCTTTTCAGCAAATTTAGAGTCCTGAAGACCAAGTTGAGCTTGCCAAGACTCGACCAAATCGCCTTCCCCCTCCAATGTCAGATCGAAATCATATCTCGTAGGCAAGCACACCTCGACCCCGCAATCCATAATGTCTTGGGCGTTGGATAATCGCATACGAGCCATAGGTGCTTTGCACATTGCACGCTTTCGGCTATTGACACCCTCGGATGTGGGGCACTTAGCGAACAGCCTCCACTCTGGTTGGCTTGGGTCGAGTAAGAGTTCCAACTTTGCCGCTGGAGCATCGTAAGATACACTCCAGATTTGCTGACGTTTCAGATTTGTGAACCTAAACTCCCCGGAGGTCGCATCGAGGATAAGACTGATAAATATGCTCCAGTCCTTAGTTGATATATGACCGGCGGCTGTAGGATTGGCAGTCTTCAGGCTCTCAAGAAATTCCTCAGTGATCCCGGCAACAACCAAACGCATAGGTAGAACACCTTTCAACATATCCTCGAATGCCAAAGGTGCAAGCCGATCGTGAACGCTAAGGGCTTTGTAAACGTGTTCAGGTCTACCACCACATCTCTCGCAACTGGAAAAGCCACACTCCTCACAACGAGAAAGCAAACTAGAGGTCATGTCCGATCGGCCCTCGCAAACGCATAGACGAGAACTTCGTAACGCCAACTTCAATAGGTCGGAAATCTTGAAAGCTTGGGTAGTTGATAAGTCCAGAGGCCGTTGCTTAAGTTGCTCATCTCCACCTATTCTCGTCGAGATGTCCAGGTCATCCACATCGACATCCATACCATCGTCATTTGGAGGTCGTAACACGTTCTTGGAAAGCAACAAGGCAACCAGGGTGGCGGTTCCTACAACAGTTGAGGTCATAGCATTTCCGGCAAGATTTTGAAGCTCCTGCGTAGACTCCCTCGTCAAAAGTAACTCGTTTATAGGAAGACCCTGCATGGCTAGCGCCTCAAGCCCAATCATCGGACCACCACGATCGGTAAGGTACGGAATCATATGTGGAGTAAGGCAGGGACAAATGCCGTTCGCTTTTCCGAAAGTATTGCGGTCGACATTTTGGGACAGATTCCAAAATTGCCTGAAACATGTCAGCGATCGTATCGAGAATGAGGTCTGCAGACCTACTCCTTATAATTACAATCAATTCCTTCCTTCGCCAGGGTCAACATATTAATATCCATCAAATCGAGAACACGGTCGACCTGCATGGCACCCCAATCCTGCCATGCGAAGTCCAACATCTTACAGACTCCGCCTTCCTCCCATTGGGTCATCGGTCTCTTGAGACCAAGTTTTTGTTGAAGTCTCTCCTTTTGGTGACGACCCTCGCATTTCTCCCATTCAACAGATCTCGCTGTTTTCTTAGACCCATCGCGTTTCGTTGCCAAATCCATCCGAACCTGATGGATTCTAGGATCGTCGGACGGAAGCAAAAAAGCCTCGAGGGTGCAAGTTGCGGGGCGGCGAAGGCTTTTCATAGCATCAATCCATCGATTGGGGATGCCGCTACCCGCCTTATCTACCGCGAACAAGTACCCTCTCTGTCGAGTTTGGGGGACGTAGTAATTCTTGGAGTCAAAATTGGATACAAACTCGGCAGAATATCCAGCTTCAATGTATTCCGCCCTCATCTGAGTCCATGCCGCACCCTGTACGTTCTCCTGGATGATAACGGTGGGACGATGACGAATTGCCCATCTCATCATTCCGTGGAAAGTATCTGACGATTCTCCAACATCCTCGAGGCCTTTTTTCTTATTGTTCAAATTCGAGAAATCGACGCAAGACGTACCGGCAATAAGCAAATCAACGTTTCCAGGAACGGGAACCTTTGCACCGTACGCCGTAGTACTACAACCATTAGTTCCTACTCAGTACCGTCATGGTTTAAATTAACTTACGCCACGTCCTCCCCAAGTTCTCTAACATCCCTAAACAAGATAGGTGGCTTAAAGTTCCTCTCAATGTAACTTAACAACATCAGCATAACGACCTCAGAAGCCGCTTCAGAACCAACTTACGCTTGCTTATACAGTTCGATCTCACAACTGAACACGTGCTCAATGTCGAGTTTTCCTATACCTTGACTTCTCATACTCCTACCCATCAATCCCAAAGCAAGTAAAGGGCTCTCAGTTCCAGAACACATAGTAGCAACCCTCAATTTGCGTCCCCCGCTCTTTCCAAATAGACTCTTCAAATCAGGAAGACGTGAAACGATATCGTCGAACATTTGCTGCAAATCGGAAATAGGGGGAAGATCCCCCTCACGAGGTATAATTTTCAACCCTGAAGGTTTAGAAACGGATACATGTTTCACCTTTCCGGTAGCAGTGACCCTGGTTTTGGATTTCGATTTTGGTTTATCGACCACAATGTCGTCAATTTCATCGTCGATCGCCGCACCACTATCACCCTCATCTTCTGTGGGAAAAACATCATCCGTCGCCTCACTCTCGGCATCCTCAGCATCGCCAGAAACAGCAAAATCCGATTCATCGTCAGTTCCCTTTGCCGATCGAGAGTGCGCCTTGGCGCTCTTCTTGGGAACAGGTGTTTTGGGTGCCCGTTCTTTTTTCACTTTTGCTTTAGGAGCTAGTGCTAGAGACTTTTCCACCGCCACGGCTTTGCCCTTTCCTCTTGGTTTCACAAATTCCGGAACTATTATAGGGGCACGATTCGCCGCTTTACCGAAATAATTGTCCATGGATAGCTGTTTAGTTGCCTTTTTGGCCGATACGGATCCAAGCATGGGCGACATTACCACGGGCTTGCGTACAGGAACTGCAACACACTTCTTAGTCTGAATTAAAAAAACGAGATGATTAAAGTCGAGAAGGGGTCCCAGTCGATAGTATGAACACAGGAACACGGTGACATAATAAGCAAAAGATGGCGATGGCCAGCCACAGCACAGGAATGAGATATGTGATAAACATGCAAAGCCGTGTTCGTATGAGAGACCAAAGACCAGGACTATGAAATACGAACTCACCTTCAACGGCTGCCATAAACAACCTTGATTTCTCTCCCCCTTCTATTGCCGCTTTCTTCCGTGCTGGGGTTGTCTCCCTCTCCTCCTCATCTTCGTCATCGTCATATTCATCGTTTTTCTCCCCGTCGCCATTGCTATCCACATCGCTATCAACAATGGGTTTCGGTCTCCTCCCCCGCTGGAGCCGCCGTTTAGGCTTCACAACAAGCTCATCCTCATCTGACACGGAATCCTGCAGTCTAGTATCATCGCCATCAGACTGGGTAGCTGCTGTAACGGACCTCCGTCCACGGCTTCCAGACGTAGTCATGTTTCAGTCGTAAAAGTGCAAAACGAAAAAGCCAAAGCGAGTTCGAAGAACTTATAGTAAACTAATTCCTTCCAACACCAACAGTTAGCGGTCTCCCATAAACTTATGGAGGCAAAGCAAAGGGCTAAATAAATGATGTGATCTTCAATTGCTGTGACTCAACTCCCACAACGAAACCTCTTTCTGATTTGTAAGAAGACTGACTGACCTCTCTTCGAGAACGTAAATAAATTAAAGGTATGATTAAGGATTGGAAAAGAATCAAAAAAGGAACATCAATCCCGCGGATGCAGAATGAAGTTAGAAACAGAATTGATGATCTTTCGTAAAGTTTCCAGTAGTGTGGAAAGGAGATGCGTGAGGAGAAAGATAAAAGGGCCGCAGTCTTTGGACAGGTAAGACGCGTCCAGGTTTGAGGCGTGTGTGACATACATAGAGCGCGTTGTTTCAAGGGCTCACATTATCAACATGCCGAGCCTTGACATATCATCAAGCCAAAAGGGGGAATCCTTTACTCGTACAGGCAACCCGCCTTTTGGCGGGAAGATGTGCGCCGGGAGCAACCGCGTTAACTCCCCTCATTCTGTGTTACACAGCCAGCGTTCCCCGGGAACTGTCCTCTGCGAAACTCACTTACCAGCCTGTACGAGTACCGGTATAATAGCACGGGTACCGGCTGTCCCTTCATTTAGCATAACACCAAAGCCTCCCGCAAGCTCCCCGGCCTGAGGAGATCTTACTCTGGTACCGTATCAGATGCCGATTAAATAGGTTCCTGTGTTTGGCGATAGACCATCAAGGGCGGTACAGTACTGTAGTACGATGCTAACATTCCACATTCATGATCCACAGAGAGAAGTGCCGGTAGCCGCATCAAATGAATCCAGAAACCCCCTGGCTCCAATCAACTAAATGCCCAACTTTAAGGATGAATGTCGATTTGCAGTGGCAGTTCTTCATCGCGGCAAATTATAGTGAAGGAAAGGGTGCCAGTACGAGTACGAGTACTCTGCCGGGTCTACCACCCTAATCTCCAGCGATAGGACCACAATAAGCGCCATTATTGCCGAGCCCGTCATCCGTTGCGGTGGTGGTGGATTACGGATAATATTCCCTGCTCCCAGCTGCCGGTTACACGTAGGAAGAGGGTTGCTACGGTGCTGTGCTATCATAGTACTCGTACAGTACCGGTACTTGACCATTCATAAAGTATTCGGATGCCTTGGCGCCAAGATTCCATGCCCGGGTGCTGAACAGTTACTTCTTTGTTCCTTAGTACACCTTCGAAATCTCATTTAGTTTTCAGCTCTCGCTTCCTCTTTGGTAGAGCAGGCCACCTGCCAACTATGATATCTTTACCGATAACGTGACTAGCACCTTGCGAACACATTATATTTTTTTAACCTTAGAAAGTGGTTAAGAACCTGTCTCTAGATTTAGGCCTGATTAACCTATCGATATCCACCTCAGAACGCTAGTGAAGAGAAGCGGCAGAATCACAGCACATTTA
>NW_003298863.1:1001828-1009008 GCF_000151645.1 Tuber melanosporum | reverse complement strand
TATACCTTGGCGCCAAGGCATCCGAATATTTTATGAATGGTCAAGTACCCTAAAGACCAGAATAATTCAAAATTGAGGTCCAGAATTTCCCCCTCTGGATTAAGGGGAGGAAACACAGGGAGAACATTACCGGTATCTTTCAGCCCTCGATTAAGACAAATAAGAAGAAAAAATACAGCACAACAGACCTTACTAGGAGAGGCAACTCCAACGTCCTAGTGAGACTCTCAAATATTCAAGTTCTGGTGGCATGATAGGTACAGTACAGTACAAGTACAAGTATGATGCCGTGGTGCCTAGCAACTAGCTCAACTCTCGAATACCGGCACTTGGGGGCTCGCTATTATTGATAAGCGAAGAGTTGATAGGGTATATGATGGGGTATATGATAGGGTACTCGAGTAGAGCCGCAAACACTGGGGCGGGGGCTTGTGGGACGAAAGTGCTGTGCCCCAGCACCGGATTGGATCGGGGACGATCGGGCCTGCTTGTCCCTACTGTATGGTAGTGCCTTTATTCATCCAATTATAGAGAGGGAGGAGAGCGAGGAGAAGGAGAAAAGGCAGAAAGACCTATGGGCGGTTCGCGCTTTACCGTATGTGCTCTGGCCGGAACGTGACCCTCCGTAGAGTACGAGTATTGGTTGATACAGCACTGTACTGTACCCGTATTGCTTGTAATGTAATGTAATGACGCTTTGAAAATGGAGCGGCTATTGCATATCGCCAAAAAACTGACTAGAGCCTCACAAGTTTGGCGGTTTTTGCAATAGCAGTCTGTTCCACAGATTGCTGATGTGGTATGCATCGGCCGGTCTTGCGCGTCGCGCTTAGAAAAGGAAGACCATACGGTACTAGTACCATTATTGCCCTATCCACTGAAACATATACAGGGACAAACGCGATAGCTTATCGTGCGGAAACCAGCAGTTGTTGGTACTGTTGGACGTCGAACACCACCGAGGTTAGAACCATGGTTCATGTGCTCCTCTTAAACTCTGTCCCTTCTTCTCCCTACGGGGCGACAGTAGACCCAAAGAGCCTCGTTTGCCCGTTGCCCAGCTAACCCCCAATAGACGGCATTTCCAGTATCGACACTAATAATTCTTATCGCTGACCACTTCCGATCCTAGCGCTTCTCTAAGAGCCTCTTCCAGCATGGGTATTGAAGCATATTCGTTTGTCACATAACGAGTATCAAATAAAAGATGGGAGTGAGAAATTGGATTGATTATGCAGCAACCGCAGAAGTATCTCGCAGGCTGTTGCAGCGCGTTTGCTAGCAATCCCGACGAACATCACGCTCTTCCATCCCTTTTCCTCGAGCTCCCATATCACCCCTTCTTCCTCTTCTAGATTGCTGATACATAGCGAAGACCCCCCCGAAACCCCAATCCACAAAATATTTCCGACGACCCGCATTTTTCTGACCATCCGCAGCTCATAGCTCCTGAACCCAATTCTAAATCATTGCGAAAGCAGCAGCAACAGCACACACTGCCACTGCTCCGCCAACGGGGTACTTTCTGGCGAGTGCACCGCCTTCAAAAGGTATCGGGGGGCATGGTGCTCCAGCACTAGGAGTTGGTTTAGGGACCTGGATATGGCCATCAGTAGTGTACACTACAACCCCAGACTTGGAAGCTACTGGGGCTTGTTCAGAGCGAGACTCTGCACCACTTACTTTCGGGGGAACAGACGGCACAACTTTGGGGCAGGGAGTGGGTGTAATAGTCTGTTCCGCCTCGTTAGAAGGTTTTATTGGAGACGCTGAGGGCTTTAATACCATATGCGGGCAGGGAGTAGGTTTGATAACCTGTTCAGCCTCATTAGAAATTTTTTATTAGACGCGGAGGGCTTTAATACCATATGCGGGCAGGGAGTAGGTGTGATAACCTGTTCCGCCTCATTAGCAAGTTTTATTGGAGACGCGGGGGTTTAATACCATATGTGGGCACTCAGCAGATAATGCGGGTCCTTGAACCTGGCCATCGCCAATCTGCATGACCTTTTTTATAGAATATCAGAATTTGTGCCATAAGCCAAGTATGAGGAGACAACAAACCTTACTCTGACCAGCAACAAATGCTGCCAGGAAGGCAATCGCAATAGTAGGAGCCACGAATCTCATTGTTTCTTATCCAAGGGATAACCGTTGAAAGATAGTTTGGAGATTTTACAAGAATAGCTGTGGTTTCGAACTCGGGGAGTCAAACAGACATTGCCCACTTCTGGGTGTCCTGGCGCTTCACTGTCGCTTTATACAAACTTCTACGCTCTATGAGTCTAAGTGATCCGAATAGATACGATACTCAAGTGTGGGTCACTGTTGCGAGATCCACCACCATCGAGGCTCGACTACCTTAGATAGATCTACATCCCGCCCAGCAGGAAAAACATCCCACCATCCACTCCCAAAACGGATGAAGGTACCATCATAGGCCTCAAGCCTGGTTGATGCAATATGGAATGACGATGTGTCCATCACCTGTGCGGGCTCCCGAGATCCTTTCAGTTTCGATTGGTGAGAAGGAACCGGGAGCTACAGACACACAGTCTCGTGTGACGTACTCGTAGCAGCTCTCTCGCCGCCTGAGAGTCTCTACCTTCAATACTCCGTTCGCCCCGAGCTGAACTGATAGAGAGGCATTTGACCTGTGACGGCCTAGACGGGAGTGGTCTAGGGATATGGTAGCCTTAGTTAATACTCCGTAGGTGCTGAGTGAGTGGCATTCTATGATGGCGCGTCTCAAAATAACCCCCATGACAGAGTATATTCATACTGAGACCCATTCCTGTCCCGAAGATCCATCGGTATGGCCACTCTAGCGCTTCCTTTCCACCAGAGATATCCACGGAGCCGCCAACACAGCACCCGTCCTGACACACACATCCCAGACGAAAGATGTTAGAAAAAAAGACTTTTCCTCGGCAGGCGTGAGAAAAGAGAATGTCTAGCCCTCTGCAAAATAGCTTTCCCGATGGCCTAGTGTCTCTAGCTCAAGCACAGTTTCTAAACGTAGATCCACTATTGCAACCAAGCTATGGGGTAGAAATAATGACCCTATACTGTCATGGTTTACGGTACTCGTACATTCCGGTCATGGAACGACCGCTGTCACCCCCGATCATGTCGGGGGCTATCCCGCAATTGGCACCTTTTAGCTTCCATTGACCACAGCTCACTCTCAGTGGGTGAGGCTAAAGAAACACCATGATTGTAGGAGATGACACTATTTCCTCCAAAATCCTGGCAAAATGAGTACCGCGGGCAAGTGTTCACAAAACCCAGTCCCAGACAGCAAGGAGACTGCTCTGCTCCTCAACTACATACGATATCGCAACCCTTGACCCCTGAGAGAGTCGAGTCCGTTCTGGTATGATATGATAACATGTGTCATACAAACCGACGACAATTTGTGTCCAGCTATTTGACTCCTCTTCTAGCCTACCACATGGTGCAGATATACCATGAGAATTAACCCCTGCAGAGAGGCAGATTCTCAGGAATATTTCGGAGATAACTCCCGTTCTGCTCAGAAGTGGGCGCCATAGCACCTCATCTTCTGATACCGAAAGTGGGAACGGCAGAATTAGGTATCGTGGGACTAGGCTTTCGTGGGCCCAGCTCATCACCGACAGTTACCCCTACTCGGCATAGCAAGTTCTGTGCCACGGCTCGGTAGACTGTCGCTTATTCTTTGCCATCCATCAATCCGACATTCGATACCACAAATCGATAAATTGGTTCCTCAATAGAACTGAAAACACATCGACCCGGCACCTATCATCCGATCCAATAGCAGATCTTGAAGGAAGGACCCTTTCTCGCGAAACCGGGACCCACGGTACTGTGATTTGTCGAGCAGGACGGGGTAATAACGATGTATTGTTTGTGCGATGGAATTACGGGAAAGTTGCATCTGGCCACAGGTTTGTGATGAGAGAGAAAACGACCTCGGATGGTCTTCCACACGGTAGAGTCTTCCCCTGAAGCAAGACAAATATAGAAGCAAGGGCAGAACATAATCATCCTAACTTCTTCTTTCTTCCCGGTCTGTGGGGTAAAAATGAGAGAAAAAAAGGGGAAGAGGTGACCCGGGATTAAATCGAGATGGCGACTACGGTACCCTAAGCTCCCGAAACATCAGGATTTCCCAAAACGCGGGACGGGATTTGAAGTTGTTTATCGGTATGTGGCAAGGGTGGATATAGGCTCATTCCTGCTCAGAAGTTTGTGGAGGGGGAGGCCAAATTTGGAATGGGGTAATTAGCATGGACTATATGTAGAAATTATGGGTTGGGAAGATTCTTCGTCATGGTGATATGATACCTCTCTGTTGCGGTAAGGGGGAAACACTTTATCGAGTGAGATGTTGTGGATCGCTTAGCTCGTGCAGATCATCCGCATCTTTGGTATCACACTTCCCGATTCGGAATTTCCCTCCCCAGATAACAGGGGAGGAGAAACGAGGCCAAGTTATCACACTTTATTCTTCGCCTACACCGTAGTGGCATAGTGACAACCATAGCCCGTTAACGTAACCCATAGCCCACAGCCCATAGCCCAGCTTGGATGGATGGAACAAATCCAGTTGGCTACGCAACAAACTCAAACATCAAGTTACCTCACTTTCCTTCCTTCCTTCCTTTCTCCCCTATTCCCCATCTTTCACCTCTTTCCCGTTCTTTGTTCTAGTTATCCCACCCCTTTCCTTTTTTCCTTTCGTTTCTTTCTGTTAATTTCCTTCCCTTCCCTTCCCTTCCCTTCCCTTCCCTATTCATTTTCGTTTTCCGTTTCCTTTTCGAACATGGAGAATCCCGACACTCCTACGGAAATCGCGAAACATATTTCTCACGCGGGAATCACGTTCGAAGTCTTTCGTCCAGAGGAACTGCCCGGCATACCAATCTTCGGTGACCCTGGGCAGCGGCGGAACAACAACAACAACGGCAACAATAAAAAGCGAAAAGCTGACGAGGAGGAGGAAGGCTGGGAAAAGCGCAGGCGTAGTGAGTAGCCATACCTCTGAGGAAAAAAATAATATTTTTTTTTTACATTTTGCCTGTTTGTATCGGTCGCGTGTGCTGATCGGTTGGTGGAATTTTTTTTCCCTTCAAAATTATCGATAGCTACCATTGAGAACGAATTGTTCGATAGTGTGTTCATCGGTTTGGAAACGCAGGTTTGCAACGGGGGAGTACGCTTACCAAGGTTACCGGATTGGTTAAATGCGGTACGCGAGGATCAGTGGGATACGCGGGCGCCGGGAGTGTTCCTCGTTCGGCCTTCTTTGGAGGACTTTCGAAGCCGATTTGTGGAAATGATGGGCGTTCTAGAAGCGATTGGGGTGGAGATGGGCGTTGTGAAGGTTAAGATTCCTGAAGGATGGTTTGTTCCCCCTTCATATCCCTCCCAATTGATCAAGATCATGATCTACGATAGTGATTAGCTCCCTTGCGTCTGTTTCGTCCCATGTTTTTTTTCTTTTTCTTTTCTTTTTCTCTTGGGTAATGGGGTTACACGTGCTGACTGATGTGTAATGCATAGGAATGATACTCCGCCAATCCCTTCCTCGGAGAGCGATCGTGCCCCACCAGATCTTGAACTCTACACCATGACCCAGCGGCTACCCCTTCACCCTTCCTCAAAATCAAACTTAACCCCAATATACCATGTAACTTCCTCCACCAAGCGTACAATACCAGCATCGCAATGGCGAGAAATTATCCAAGCCTCGACCCGACCGACCGCCGCCCTATCGGAGACTAAAATGTGCTTCCGAGGTCGTCAGTGGAAAAACATCCTCACTGGAATACCGCGGGACGGCCCAACCCAATACTCCTCAGACAATGACATAACGGACGACTTACGCAGATACCTCTCCCTCTCCGATCCGAAGCTAACATTGCTCCCGGGTAACGTCCTCCACGACAACATAACCGCCGTGACAGGGATCCAAACACCATACCTATACATCGGCCAGGCGTACACCATGTTTGCTCTACATACGGAAGACTACAACGCACTATCCCTGAACTACCAACACTCCGGCGCGCCCAAATCATGGCGCGTCTGCTCGCCACGGAGCTTCACCGCCCTGGAAGACTTTATCGCAGCGAGCATCCCCAATGCCGGGAATTGCTCGCAGTTTGTCAGGCATCAGAGTATCTATCTACCCCGGGAGACGCTTGAGGGAGCGGGTGTGAGGAGTATACTTGTTCGACAGTTTCCGGGAGAATTGGTGATTACTTGGCCGCTGGCCTACCATCAGGGGTGGAACGAGGGGGTTAATGTTAACGAAGCGTGTGGATATGGGAACGAGAGGTGGAGAGAGTTGTTCCCCGAAAAAGCGAGGAGAGTAAAAGAGGGTAGGGGTGTCGGTGGGGGAAGTGTTTATAGGGCTTGTGGTGGGAGGTGTGTGGGCGGAGAAGAACCGGTTCGTTTAGTTTATAGGGGGGAGAGTGATTGGGCGGTTTAAGGAAGGGGAGAACTGTACATATACGCTTGCGACTTGTGACATATGGGAACTGTGTGTACTTGTACGTGTGTATTTCTGGAGAGACGTGGATACTAGGCATCGGTAATGGGATTGTTAATCAATAATATTATGGTGGGTTAGTTGATGGTCTATTAGATCATTGATTTTGGGAATTAAAGGTGGGGACCGCTCAACGACCCTTTGCGTGTCGTGCCCTAGCAATCGAGACAGGATCAACACCGAGGATGCCTATCTATTGTGCACACTCCCGGAATGCTGTCAATCAAGGGTGCGTAACCGTGGCTGAGGAATCAGCTGGGAAGGATGTCACCCCCGGTAGGCTAGGCACACTCCCCGATGCTGGCGGCCGAGAGCGGGCAGGAAGAGGTGAAGCTCTTCCAAGGACGACAGACGTCAACCCCAACAGTACAGTCAAAATCTAGGGTCCCTCACAACTCTCGTTGACGACCGCTATGAGCGGGTAGCTAGTGCAGATGGGCGTCTCAAAGCCCCCACCAGGACAGAAAATATATCCCTCCGATAGAGCGGATATGTATCACACGCTGGAACAAGAGACCACTCTTGCGGGCGAGGACGTGCAGCAGCCAAGATATCCCTGGGTGGGGCGTATCGGACTCGGGGGTTTGGAGTTAACTTATGTATGGTCATTCAAACGACACCGCCTTTACGGAGTCCTCG
>NW_003298863.1:984470-1001678 GCF_000151645.1 Tuber melanosporum | reverse complement strand
GAACATAGCCCGGCGGGATGAGGTCCGCGCCACGCCCGTGTCACGGGGCTGTCGGACATGATAATATTCAAGTTGACTCTACCGGGGAGGGGGGGATGTTGGCCACTTACTTTGTTTTTGTTGTTGGGGCACCGGTAGGCGTGTACCGTATTGTCAAGGGATGTGCTATAGGAGCGACGCTCAGTTGGGGAGGGGGAAGGTGGACGGAAGGCAAGCGGTGGTATTTAGGAACAGTAAATTATTGCGGATGGCGTACCGGGTGTTGCTCGGTTCAGCTGGCGCTCGGGAAATGTTTTTTCTGTCTGTTCACGCATCGCTGTCCGCCGGGGATAGACCTTGACTATTTTCCTACGATGCTTCTTTCAGTACTACTAGCTGTGCTATAGCTGAGCGATGTGTAATAACGATGCTGCTGCGGATATTGCACCATTCTATCGAAGCCTCCAGGTCAGTCAATTGGACTCTGGGGGCCCAAGGGATGCTAACTGCTGATGGGCGCACTAGATTAAGTCAGGAAGGAAAGAAGGGTCGGGGGAGGAGCTGCTAACAGATACAGGTAAAGATAATAGTTGATACCGGTGCTTGGGAGTGCTGAAGAAATCCAAGAAGACTACAGCTTTATCCACACAGGTGCCTTGGAGCTATCGAGAACAAATACATCTTGGAGAAATAGCTTCATTGCCAAAAATCCCGTCATCTTCGGCCGAGCATGCGAACAGGCGGCGGGGATAGTTGGCTTCGGGATGTGCACGGGAACAACCGATGGTAAAAGAGTGTGAAGACTTCTTAAGGAAAATAGTGATATATGTTGGAGAAGCAATTTGTTATCACACCTGGGGTATACGATGGTCTGTCCTCCTCAAATAGTGTATAAGGTCTGGTATCCGAGTTTTCAGTGCGGTTTCTCATTCAGTGGAATGGGAGGGGGGGTAAACCCGCGCTTCTTTTCATTGGTAAGTGTTCAGAATCGAAGGTGTTTTCTTGCATAGGAAGACTGTTGGTTGAGCTCACTACCTAGCTCACAGAGACATGAACGGTATATAAATGTACCCCATCTTGACGACGCGAGCAATTACGCGGAATTCTAACCTCCACGTCCCTCCTGATATCCACGGATAGTGAGTGGGAAGCCCAGACTTCATTCTCGTATGTTAACTCGAGGATCATTTCTCAACAGTAAACTTGATACTGAAGCCACGGGAACATGCGCCCATAGGACCAAGTTCCGGCAATTCCTGGGTTGGATTAGTACGCTGGATTGGCCTTATTGTTCTTTTCCCCCTTGGTACAGGTGTGATACTACATTTCTTGTTCTGGTAATACTTGGCGCATCGAAAATCCACTGTGCGCTTTTTCTTGTCTGTTTTGTAGGGCGCCTTGTAATATAAAGACTAACGGTATTCTCACTGGAGGAGAAAGGGCTTGACGTTCTTAATTCAAGGTTGAGTTATCATAACATATCCATAGGAGCTATGATAAATTTATCGTATGTGATGAGGGTTTATGGTGCCAAGACAGCTTACCTAATCTAGCCCAATATATCATAATATCATACCTGTATTATCATACGGTCTCGTCGACCTGGCAATACCGTACACCACTTAAGAAATAACTACCGCATCCTCAGAGCCTCTCATCTTAGACCAACTATTCTCAGAAACATGAACATTACAAATGCTGCCCCCCTCCCCTGGAGAAGGGAGGAGTAATAAATCAAAAATAATTGACACTTCCCACAGGACTCCTTCGAGGTCGTTACTCACCTCAATTCCAAGGACACAGCCACCCAACTGCGAACCCGCCTCTCTCGCACGCCGCCCCCTCCCTATCAGACAGCATATTCCGCATCCGCCTCCTGCTCGTAGCCCGTCGGGCGTTCTGCGCTGCCGCCAGAAATCTCGACAAGTCTCACATTAAGGAACTCCTCTCCCGAGGGATCCTGGAGATAGCGGAGCGCTCAAGTGGCTGCGACGGGATCACCTGTGATGCCATGGCCACCGAGCCTAAAGCTACGGTCATGTTGCTGCTGCTGGGGTAAGGGGTGCGTGCTGATGTGTCGGATGGTCCGGGGAATACGGTTACCTCCCACTCTGCCGTTGCTAGGAGGTAGGAATTGCCGGAGCTTTTGTTGGAGTGGCTGGGGTGCAGCACTTGGATAATGAGAGGAGGTATGCGATGCTTGAGGCACTGTACCGTATATTATTTTTTGCTGTGGAGAGGGATGATTTGGTTGAGTGAGTTTGGGATTTAGTTGATCTGTAAGTGTTATCGTTGGTTGAGATTTTTGGCTAGGATGAGGAATCATGTATTGTGCGGTGAAGCCCTTTACTTCTGAGTGGTTACCCTGTTATTATTTACCTCCCCAATCAACCTCCGCACCTGACAATGCAACACCCCAATCGACCAAAAATAATGCTCACAGTCCCCCAAATAGTCGCGAAGGTATCCAGCGACTCTCAGTCCTCATACTCGCCAATCGCCTCGATATGTTCACCAAGCTCATAGCAACCGACCACCTAAACTTGCAGGGCGCCGACCGAGAAAATAGCACAACCCTGCATGAGGGTAGGAATGCAGCGATTCCCTTCCCCGAAACCCTCCTCGCAAGGCGAGACAATGACATCAACCTCTACGTCGCGGCAGCTGTGTCTACCGACCCAGCCGTCATCCACTTACTGCTCGAGGGCCCGCGCGTGGATGGCCCCGCACGTAGCGGTAACCGGCGGTAACCACGTGAGTGTGGAAACCCTCCTAACAGACTTGGGGAACCGGTTCTCAAGGTCACACCTGTTCAAAAGCCGGAGGAGGTGGACGGCACGACGGCCCTGCACCTTGCAACATTTTCGCTCCCTCTACAACATCGTGCTCTGCCTTTTTGCCGAGTCGGAGATCAACGACCTGCCCATCGACGATGGGGGCCGCACCCAGCTATACCTAGCCGTGGAAGCCGGCAACTCGGTCATCGCCCGCGTCTACTGAAGCACTACGCCTGCCGTCCAGCCTCCCTCCCTCCTCGATCGCAAAGACTATGCCGGACGGACTCCTTGCGCCTTGTAGCCCGTCACATGGACCACCTCTCCATTGGCGAACTGCTGCGTAAAGACCGCTTCGGCATCGACTCTTACCACATAGGCGACCAGATACCCCCGCCGCACATCGCCGCGGTGGCCGGTAGGGGGGTGAGCGGTGAGTGGGGAGATATGGACATTTCTGCGCCGGCCCGGGGCGTGGGTCATGAGGTGGAGGTTCTGCCCGGTGCATCGTGCGTTCGCTATTTGCCGGGCATGTGAGGCCTGAAGCCGGAGTCGGGATCTGGATGTGATAGAACTAGACCTTTTACGAGTAGAGAGGAGTGAGCAGTTGCGCGACACAACATACAGTAAGCTGCATTCTTAATCTTAAAATCATCGCTATCTGTTCGAGCAGTATCGAATTTTTAATACCCCCCCCCCTACACACACACACACGTAATCCACTAGAAGCGACAGTTCACACTGAAGAGTTAGCATAGAAGAGAATGTCAATCGATTTAAAACTCAGGATAACTAGACCAACTTGGACCACCACACCCTAAGAATCACCAGCAAAGGGTCACAGATAGGGGGAAAGGAAGTGTGTGGAATATGATACGGTATTTTCTCCTGATGGCTGTTGGGTGCTCTGGGGACGATTGATTGATCGATTGATTGTCCCTTTAGGCGCGGTCACGCGCTGTAGATGCCCTGTTCTCCCATTCTATCATACTTCCTTTGGAGATAGGGTCAAAGTGTGGATTTGGCGGGTGTCTTCTTTGGCAACCGCGAGTCTATTTGCGTGTGCCACTGCACTATGTTATTGTCCAAAATGTGCAAATGGGCATGGCACTCTTAAATGCAGCATTCTGCCGGATATGTTCAATCTTACAGTTCTCTACAGTTGGATCATCTATCATCACTCGCCTCCATCTCATGGATCACTCTTCACTCATCGAGCAAAAATCAAATCCGTAACAATCCGACATTCATTAATTTTAGAAACATAGCCTTCATACCCGTCATCCTCTCCCCTTAATTTCCAATCACAACTCATCCAACTTGCCCCGATATCACCACTATATCATCAATCGCAAATCCCATCAACCTCGTCCTATTCGCCTCTTGAACAACAATCTTAATCCGTAACCCCCAAACCGCGGGGTATCCACTTGGTATCGCATCTATCCTCTTCCCGCCCGCCGCAGACACCGCCTCAGTATGTGTCCAAGCAAGTTCGCTGTGGAAATCATATCCCTCAATGATTATGTTGCCTCCAGCGGCTGGCTCGTCGGGTGCTATAGAGAGGGCGCCAAGCCGAAAATCGCATTTTGTGGAGAGGGTTATATTCAGGACGTCTGCGGTTGTATGTAGCATTGTGCTGGTGCCTAGGACTGGGTCGGAAATTCTTGATAGGGTGGGTGTGTCGAAGTGAGTGCGGAACAGGAGGTTTCCATAGGGAACCCAAGGGCTGACTTCGAAGGGGAGGCTATGATTGCCTGTGACCTTTTCAAACTGTAGAGGGTTAGTAAGGCAGGGAGAGAAGGAGGCAGGGCGGGGTTACGTCTTGGGTGGAAACTGTCCATTTGCCATATTCTTCCCTAGGACATGTTGCAGGCCGTTCAGGGAAGGCACAGCAACGGCCTGATGGGCTTAGTTAGCTGTTGCGCGAAAAATATAATACAACAGGGAGAAAACAAAAAAATGTACTAACTTGTGACTTTGATATCATCAATGAAGAAACCTTCGTTCGACAGGTCCAGAATTGTGAGCAAGCCAATTCCCTCGAACCCTTGCCCTTTGACATCAAAAAGCAACCCTCCGGCAGCATTCCTAGTTTCTGTTTTAATAAATCTTCCATCAAGGTCGAATCTGATCCGTCCGTTAGCCATCAACCGTACAACCTCGGACCAGTAAACACTCACGCCGTAATGTTAATCCTCGAGTCATCGGACCAAATATACGTGGGCTTGACATAAAAGGACTTTAAATCAAACGCGCAATTTCTCGGGTCCTGTTCTCATTAGCACTGCACTCAACTTGCAACAGGACAAAAACGTACACCATCCTGACTCATGGCGATGATGTCTAAACTCGGCGGGTAATTCATCTGCCTGGTGGCTCTGTGGACCAACAGCCAAGCAGGATAACTGCCGATTCCGGTTATTGTACCCTCCATTGAGAACTGGCTATCCCTGGCTTTGCCAATGGTGAGCGGCGCTGCGGGATTGATGGATCTGGAGAAATTAAAGCCTTTATAAGGTGGTCGTGGTGTGAACGAGATTCCACCGTGGAGGTCGTCAAACTGTTCATGTTAGCGGGATATGGTGGGTTGTACCTTTGGGGGGCGGGGGGTGCAAACATCTAGAGTGGTATCTAAGCCGGCCGATGATGCAGCTATGCAACGGCTAGTGCCAGATGGGACATATGGGGATGAGTTATGCGTGCCACTCGGGACGTACGGATTGATTGAACTGGGGGCAGAAGTTGGCCCCGGGCCATAATATGTGACGGAATCGTAGGATGAGAGAACTGTCGGGTCGGCATAATATGATTTCAAAGGGCCGTAGGTATATGTTAAAGTTCTCGTCACAAACTTAGTCACAGCTTGTCCGGGGGGGCAAATAGTTGTGTATTTGGTCACAGTCGGGGTAACAGTTGTCTTTGTGCATGGTGGTTTGGTCCACGAAGGTTCCTTTCCTCCACATTCTGGTGCCAGGCTGTTCGGAGTTAGCAATGTTCAATTTTAGTTATGGAAAAACATACAAACAACCACCCCAGCCTTGGCCGCAAGCGTCTATTCCATCAACACACAGAGAAACAGTGCATGTCGATGGTGCCGTTGTAGTAGATGTTGTGACAGTTGTTGGTGGGCACGGCGGCCTCGAAAAGGTAGGGGTTTTAGGACCTCCACATTCTGGTGCAAGCCTGTAACGCTATGTAAGCTATGCTCAACATTAGAGGAGGGAAAACATACGTGCAACCACCATAAAACTGCCCACACTTGTCGATCCCGTCGTAGCAGATCGAGTGACTACATTTGGTCGTTGGGCAAGGAGGCTTGCTAAATGTTGGCCAGGCTGTTCCACCCGTGCAAACCGGATCTAGGCTATAAATCGGTTAACCGCGGACAGACCGAGTAGGAAGAAAGGAGGGTGAGAACATACAAACAACCCCCATACATCTGCCCACATTCATTGATATAGTCAGCACAGATGGCACGTTTACATGTCGTCGAAGCACTGGTCGTGGTAGTGGTAGTAGAGTTACATGGTGGCTTGGTGAACGTGGGCCATTGGGTTCCGCCGGTGCACGCAGGGTCAAGACTATCCTGTTAGTATATACCGGCGACTATCAGAAAAGGGCAGCTTACAAGCAGCCGCCAAACATCTGTCCACACTCATTGATATTATCCACACAAATCGATCTCGAACACGTCGTACTGGCAGGGGTTGTCGTCGGACATGGAGGTTTGGTAAATGTCGGGAATGCGGTACCACCTGTACACGCTGGATCAAGACTATCGAATTATGAGCCCAAGAGCCCTGGGTATATCGGAACTCGGAGAAACTCACAAGCAACCGCCATAGGGCTTTCCACACTCGTTCACGTAATCCGCACAGATAGTCCTAGAGCAAGAAGTAGTACATGGTGGCTTGGTGAAAGTTGGCCAAATACTCCCTCCCGTACAAGCCGGATCAAGACTAATCACAATACACAATTAATACTTGATTATTCCCCTCCCCACCGCGAGCGGGATAAGGAACAAACATACAAACAGCCCCCATACCACTTCCCACACTCATTGATATAATCCGCACAAATACTCCTTGGGCACCCGCTGACGCTGGCGGTCTTGCTCCTCCCGCAAAAGTCCTCCGTAGCATCACACATCCCAAGAGTAATCTGGCTGCTGGAGCTGCTGCTAGTCGGAGTCGGTGGTGGAGATGTGATTCCCGGCATTGACAGAGACTCAGCAAGCACTCCTCCCCCGCCTCCTCCTAGACCCAAGCTCACCGCTCCCAATAGATAGAATTGAGGCTTCATCGTGTAGCGAATGACAAGTGCAAACGACAGGACAACCGGAAAAGGTTAAGGGGGAAAAGGGGGGGAGGGGAGAGTGGAAAACGGAAGGGTAGAAGGTCAATATATATACCCTACCAGTATGAGCCCCCCGACAACCGTGTGCGGTGCGTTTGGTTTGACAGCATCTTACTTCAAGGCTGCGCTGGCTAAATCAAGGGATTCGGTTGCTCACCCGCTTTCTTTCTTTTTTTTTTTGTTTGGATCACGATGCATGGTATCGTAATGGCGGCGGTGGTGGCGTTGTGCGGTATGAGTACTGTAATATACTGTATGATACTGTACTGGTAGGGCACGGCAGGGTACAAACACATGTCCCATAAGGTACTCGCATAATATCGGTACTCGCACACACACTGTAGGCTGTGCTTTTCCAACTGGACCGAAATGAATCCACACGAGTAGGGGCGAATGGGGTGACATACCGGTACAATCAACGCACCGTACCTTACCTGAGTGAGCGTTGAGGTTCACCAGAAAGCTTGGCATGTTCAAGACAGCGAGTGACGGGGGGGCATTGGGAAGAAATAAGCGGATTGGGGCTTGGCCATACAGTATTTTTGGTGTTGAGGTGACAAACTTTCAGACGGAAAGAGTGTGGAATGTCATACCGCTGCTCAAAGTTTTGCCGGATGGGGACGGATGGAGCTGTTACTTTGTGGTCGAACAGGGGGGACAGGCGACTTGCCGACTTTGTGGGGAGATTGGGTGTGGGTCGATACGAGCTTTGTGATGCTGAGATCTTGAAGTTAAGTGGCTTGCTATTCAAGTGGATGGCAGCAGGCAGATGAGATACTGTACAATACAAGTACGGTGCTCTGGTGCCGGTACCGTACGGCACCGCACGGTAAGGGACATCTGTAGCCGGAGTTCTTTGCGAAGAAATATGGCTCAACTGCGACCCCCCGAAGGATTTTCAACCACCATTCCTGTGAGAATTAAAGCTCTATTATTGTCTGATGATATTGTAGAGTGGATGATCCTCTACATATCAAGGTGGAGAACGTAGGGATACCCCGGGTTTTCATGGAGATATTAGGGTTTAGAGTAGGTCAAACTTTTGGTGTGAGCAGGGGAATCGTTGGGGCATGTTTAATCACGAGTAGTCACCCCTGTGGATACCACAGAGGGCTGAAAGCTCATGTAGTCTTAAGGAAGTATGATATGATAATTGATAAATAGTGATTTACTCATAAAGGGCAGACATATATTTAAAACCAAACCAATTTTTAAAATAAAACTTAGAAACAAAACTTAGAATAAATTAAACTAAAGGAAAATAGCATGGACTAAGCAAATATTTTTGTTATTTATGTAGAAATTAGATAGTAGTAGTCATATAAAGAGATCTGGAAAATATAGATTTTGTAGGAAAAATAAAAATTCTAAGAGAAAATTCTATAAAGAAAACTAAGATAGAAAGAACAAAAGCAAACCAAATATAGAAAAGAAAAAAGAAAAAAGAGTAGAGAGAAAGTGGAACTTAGGAATTATAATAGGGGAATCTAAATATAAAAAACCTCTGGATAAACAATATTCTTAAATAGCTTTTCTCCTCTATATACCAAATCAGGTACTAATACTTTTACCCTTTTACAACATATTACTTATGATAATGCAACATACAATTACTCATGCATAAATACCTTCTTATATAAATTGATTCCAACATGTCCTAATGACTACCTGTGTGCCTTATTCATAGTCATTACTTGTACTAATCAAATTGGAAACTGAAGTCAAATGAAGTTAATGGAGATATCTTGTAATGCTTATAAAGAAATTCTAATTCAAGGAATTAGGAACTTATTTCCAACCATTAAGCCTATCATTATAATTCCTAGATAATATCAATTATAAATTATATTAGTATCAGTATATTCTAATAAAATATAAACTAATTAAAGAATAAACAATTATAAAATATAATTTACCTTAAATGAGATGCTGTAAAAGTCCTGTAATAATAAGTCTTGTTTCATTATATAGACTAAGTTATGAATTAAGATTTCTTAAGAGCATAAGAAATGCACTAATCTTTAAATACAACTTATGCAGTAGAAATCCAGCAAGCTGTAAGGTATTCATATACTCAGAAGAATATATCTTTTGTTTATCATCAGCAACAGAGTTAGTACTAAGAGAGGTCTTAATTGCTGAGTGCCGAGTATGATATAAAAGCAGTTCCTGATTGATATAATCAATATTTCTGGCTGTAAGAAAATATCTTTTAGCTAAAACCTTAATTAGAGTATTTGCAACAGAGGAAAACTATTCTGTAGAATATATTTTCTCTATTAAACCGTGTAGACAATTATTTGAATGCAATATGATGGCAGAAGTGCAATATAATCAAGAACTGGTAAAGTTGCAATTTCAGTACCTATATAGAGAATGTATATGATATGCTCCTTTTTCTTAACTAGGCTTTAGGTATCATAGTAGAGCATATAAGGTAACCATTTCCCTGAAATTAGAGAATCTGAATGTGAGGTTAATAGAGATAGCAATAGAAGATAGATTGAACAATTTGAGAGCAAGAACTATCAGGAATGGTGGGGAGACATTGATAAAGATCTGCTGCAAACAGCATTATAATACCTTCAAATTGTTATCAGCCTTGATGAAAATCTGACAGCATTCTAGAAATTGTATTGTATGTGTTTTAGTATTATATAGTTACTTCATCTTAAATGATAAGAAAAGTGTGGAAAAAAAAACTCAGCTTAAGAGGAGCAATAATTAATTAAAGCAGATTGATTAATTATTTAAAACTAACAGTATTTGAAAAGTAGAATGGCCTGTACATTCAGCTTAAAGTAGTAGTGCTGTAATTTGACTGAATGACATTGTAACAGCTAAGATAATTTAATATTGACTTCAAATCTTTAGCAGAATAATATTCTCTAAAAGTATCTTTCTGGTACCACCAGGTCCATCAAGCAAAAGAAATCCTATATTTCCAATTTTAACTAATCTGACAACTATCTGAAATGCATACTATTATAACGATCCCTCCTCAGATAGTTAGTTCTTGGTGACAGGCAACGATATATCTCTCCTTCTTCTGTTTCTTTCCTTAGTCGTACGATAGCACTAGGCCTTTGCCTATATTACCAATAGTACAAGACCTTTGTCTTCTATTAGGAACACCTATTGTAAGCTTTTTCTAACTCTTGTTTCATGAAGAGCTTTCCTCGGTGTAACAATAAAGGTTGTGATAATGATAAAGATTGTAAAGGTGTTTGATATTGATTAAAGTAATAAGTAGGAAAAGTACTTAGAATTCAATCTAATTTTATTTATACTAGTACCGCCAATATTGGTATATGGCTAATCTTCCCTACACTCCATAAATCAAACGATCTAAAATACACTACCGCGGACCATTCTGCCTCGCAGCTACTCCTCCCAACCATAAATCCAAAAATCACTACCTAAGCGGGCTCATGGGCGCTCGCAGCGACTAGCATTACCCTGGATTAATGCGTCTTCCCACCTCGCTACCTAGCCACCGTCTCATACCCTCACCCCTATCCGCTCCCAACACAATTTGATCCACATACTCAACAAAGGAAACATACAGTCTGTCTCAACATCCCTCTGTCCTCTTATAATATAATCCAAGGTCCAAATACCCTTTCGTCAATTCCAAACCACAAAAGGGGCAGCAGGGTTCCTTCAGCAATTTGTTCACCTTGGCTCACCTCAAGACCACCAATGTCCATATCTCCAAGTTCAGCTCGTCCCATTGCAAATGCTGAGAATGGCCAAATCGGTCTTGACATATCTGCAAATACTGGGAGCGTTTCTCAAAGTGTTCCGTAAATGTGGCGCGTTTCTTGGTGGCTGCAGTAGAAATGGCAGTACTACAACAGGAACACTCGCACCACCATTGGTCAGGTAGAAAGAACCACTTCTTCGGCAGTGTCACCTCACCTGGTAAGACACAGCCACTACCATCGTGTTTCTTCTCACACTGGGTGCAGGTCGTAGGATCTCCTATCAATATTGTTCCCCCATCTCTTTCCACCATTAATGTACCATCAAAGGGGTTACCTGCCACAACCAACTACCTATTTAGAATCCTAACATGACGAGAGATTCCCAGGTCCAACCACTGATGACCCATCTACTAGCACTTTTACCTCTGAACTGCCAAATCCTTATACAAGTCTTTATCAGCAGGGCGCCCTCTAGCATAGCAGGAGCACTCAGTCCATTGGTGTCTGCCTTCCTTTCCTTCACAGCTGTCATGGCCACCATGCCAGTTCCACTACAGATCCTCAATGAAATGTAGGAATCTATTCATGTCAGGCCCCGGAGGTGTCGGGGTGTCTTCGGTTCCTGAGCATAATATTCGTGCCCTTCTCTAGCATGCCAGGTCCTCCACTCTTCCTTATGCAGTTCTCTAGCCAGAGCCGCATGACCAACCCTAAAGCTAACCCCTTTCCAAAGTAGGGGGCCCAAGGGGTATTTAACATAGGCCTTAGCCTTCAGGTAGACCATCCTGTTGCCATCAATACCCACATACCTGGGAACCCAACCAAAACTGACGTGAGAAAATTCATTTAACAGGGGAACTATTACCTCCCACAACTCAGCACAGTCTCTTTCTGAAAACATGTTGTCAACTATGATGAGGGCCGGCACACAGTCCAAGAACACATGGACCGGGTGCCTCTTGGCTATATTTTGAGCATGTCGTAGGGCACACACAACAGCAAACAACTTGTATTCCACAATGCTCCAGGATGGAGGAACCGAGCACCCATCAACAACGGTTAAGACCCCCCTCTCAAATACCACCCAAGTTACACCAGTGCTATCAGAGCACTTAGATCTGTCTGTATATACGACCACATCTGAGGATGTACAGAGGTCCGTGTAAAGCGTATGGTGGCGTGCAGCCATCACCGCCCTGCCTTTCCCAATCGAGACCATTGGGCGATAGGTGAGCTCCTTATCCGAAGTCTGCCAATGCGCCACCATGCCCTCCTCCTTCCATTGTAATCGTATCTCTCAGAACTAGAGATACTGGTTACAGTATCAGTAATTGATGAATTGACTGTAACACCTCCATTATAGGTACCTCTCCTGAATAGCAACAGGCGGCATTCCGAACTTGGCTAGTAGTATAATGTTTGCCAACCTCATAGGCATGTGAAATACTGACTGAAGGCAGTCGTTAATGTGGACCGGAATTTGTTTCACATACGATACGTGGTCGGTTACAAACTCAAGTCCATAGTAGATAGTTAGAAAGTATGCTGTCTGCACCAAGCGGTAACTCTTCCATACCCCTAACGCACCAATACTTCTAAATCTCCTTCTCAATGCCGAAATCCTCCTCCTAACATCTAATCCCCTTTCCAACCAATAATTTACATGAGAAGAAAAGTTAAGAAATACATTAAACCTATACTCTAGAACACTCAAGTCCTTCGAAGACAAGACCATTTCTCCCAACAATTCCATCCCTTCCCATACCCTATCTCTAAACCCAATCCACTGGGTCTTGAGCGCGCTGAACCCCATTCCCCTGGCTGTGGCTATGCGGTCACAGTTTGTGAATATTTCTTCCGCATGGTAGCGGGCGGCCTTACTTGATTCTGCCGCTACCATAATAACCCCATCATCAATATATGAGACTACCAGCTAGCATACACTAGGGGAGTATCGCATACGTAGTTTGAATATATCTGCTAGGTATCTACCGAAAAGGAACGAGGAAAGGGGCGAGCCCTGAGGTACTTCTTTACTAATATGATAGAGCAGAGAGACGCATCCATTGAAGTGAAACCGGACCGACCGACAGGAAGCCCACCTCTGGATCCGTTGGCAAAGGTATACGGGGCACCCCCTGGCTACCAGAAAGTCTGACAGGAGATCGACACTAATGTTATCAAACCCTCCTTCAATGTCCATTGACAAGATCAGTCTTTTGTACCCCTCGTTATGTCATAGGAACTCGAAGACTACTGCCATGGCATCATGAACATACTACTTCCATTGAGACATAAACTGTGTTTCTCCTAGATCAAGGCAGGTAGCCAGCATCAAGAGGACAACATGTTCTGCGACTTTCGCCAGTGTCGGCAGGAGGTGTATCATCCTCCACGATTTCACAATATCGTACCTGGGTTTGTCCAGTTTGGGTATGAGTATCACCTCAGCCTTATTGTAACGTGTTCGCAAGGAGCTAATCACGTTATCGGTAATAGATACGATAGTTGGCAGGTGGCCTGCTCTTTCAGAGAGGAGGCGAGAGCTGAGAACTAAAGGAGGCTTCGAGGGTGTACTGGGGAACAAAGAAGTAACCGTTCAACCAAGTATATTGAAATACTGTCTGTCGAAGTCTGCCCTTTCTATCGTAGAAACAGGCGGTCTTTAAATACACAAATCTGTTCATGTCTTAACATGAACGAAACTAATCAAAGGTATTAATTGATACACTTTGGTAAAACTTCTTAAGTATCAAAGCGATACTTAAAACAAAACATAAAACAAAACCAAGTATCAAACGATACTTAAAACTAACCAAGTATCAAAGCGATACTTAAAACAAAACATAAAACAAAACCAAGTATCAAACGATACTTAAAACTAACCAAGTATCAAAGCGATACTTAAAACAAAACATAAAACAAAACCAAGTATCAAACAATACTTAAAACTAACCAAGTACCCATACCGGTTACACTTATGCTAGTCTGGAATATCGTGCCACAACCCGTAATCTACCAGGTACCTCAATGTTGTCGTATCTTTTCATTTCCAAAACTGTAGGAATGGATAGCCAATATCATTCTCGCCTGAGCCTGTGTTCGTAGGGAACCTGACCAGGGCAATTTCCATTTCTTGAGCGCTGTCCATGTTAATCTCGGAATCCTCCCAAAGGGTGGGGTCGACAGGGGACAACTGTTACGCAATCAAGTCACTAATATCTGAATGTCTAATAGCATAGGACCCGTCTGGACGGGCCATGGAGGGAAGGATTCACTTAGCTTCTAACTTTCGTGCTAACCTAAAAATTTCAGGGTCTTAGCTCTCGGCTATCTTTCCCTAATATGCTCAAATCTGGCCCTTAACGGGCATGCCTGGTAGACACATTGGGCCAATTTGTAGTCCTCTACCCGCTCTGCCCTCCATTTGGAGTATTGACGCAGCCGGGCCACATCTAACCTCATCTTGTCCAACTCGTATGTCTACCACTTGCATTGACCTCTGCTAATGGAGGCCCGTGGGAGTACGTCCACTACTCGTCTTACTCTCTTCCATAACTTTCCATCTTCCATATTCTGCAGGTCATCCAGCTGTTTCCCAACCTTCTCTCATACTACTTTCTTCCAGGCTGGCCTCCTACGCATGATGTTATCAGGAAGGTCGACCACCAACTTAAGGGCTTGAGCACTATGCTCACAGCCAGCACCGTCCAAGTATCAATGCCTAATATACAGTGTCCGGTGGAGGTAAAGGATGATCCTGGAAATCTTTTGGAAGGTTAGTACTGTTGGGGGGACCATGTTTATATCGCGAGTCGGGGCTGTGAACCACTATTTCAGCCATAGTCCACCTGTATTGTTGTGGTCCGTACTAGGGTTCCAATCTTGGTGTCTGGTAATAAAGTCACCAAACACGATGACTGGTTCTCCGAGTTCGTCCCACCATCTAACAAATTGGTTCTTAGTGTAGTCAGGTCGGAAGTAGACTCCGGCGAGCACTTTCTTCATCCTGTTTTCCAAATATCCAACACTGGTACTACTCTCTCCATGTCTCACTATCTCAAACATCCCACAAATATGGGATCGAACAAACACCTCCACACCCAACTTCTTAACAAAAGAAACCAAATCCCACCCATCAACATCTATAGGTACATGCAGTCCCTCTAGGTCTACTGGAGGTTCAATAATAAAAAACAAATCAACAAAAGAAAACAAATTAAATGCCAGTGTCCGATTCCGACTACTCCTCCCGACATTGAATGCCATTATCGTAATAAGCATTAAAAGGGAGTCTCTACTGCTCCACTTTGGGCTGCAAGGGCCAGAGGCATAGGGGACACCACTATCCTGGTCCCATGTGGTCCAAAACATATCTTCCCGGTGGGGTTTGAAAGTGGTAGTAGTTTTCAAGATCCTGCGCGCCGGGAAGGAGGAGGGGGAGAGAGGTTCCCGTTCCTTATCTTTAGCCTTGTCTGACTTCTGGCGTGGGCCTTCATCTTCCTTGTTGCTGCTGATCTCAACTAGCCATGGTGTTGGGGATCTTCCACGACTGTGGCGTTGTCTCTAGGCCCTTCTCGTCTGGCTTTCCTTCTGTTCCGGTTTTTTGGCAGTTTCCATCGCTAGAGTAGTTCCCTGCTTTGGAGGCGAGGACGATGTAGCTGTGGGTGACAATCTGACTCCTGGACACTGTTCATATTTGGTGAAATAGTCCATCTGGTCACAAAGCTAGTATTGTCTCCTAGTGAGTCCACAAGCCTGTCCTACCCCTCCAGGGCATCTAAGCTTGCTGTATATATGTTCCCAGGAGAGGTGTTCTTGAAAACAAAATTGACAGCAGGGTGGGCACTCACATGTGGCCTCAAAGTGGCCAGCCTCCAAGCACATACCAGAGACCTTTAGGAGTCTATGTTCTTCAAATACCCGGACGTTACGGGCTCCTCCTCTCAACCAAACTTTCCCTTCAGCCAGTCTTTCCTTGATAGCCTCATTTTTTTGGACCACAAAGCGGATACCATAAGTAGTTGCATTGGCCTGCCTCATGGTGTGGATAGACCCCATAATATCTGTGTTAGGCGGAGACAACCTGATAGACTTCAGAGTTGTCTAGGCCGATCGAGATTCGTTTTTATAGACAGAGATTGTTTAGGAAGGCTCGAACTTCACTCGTTTCGTTTATGACTACTAAGAGCGAAGTAAAGTAGGGTAAAGTAAAGTAAAATCGTAAGAACAATATTATATTGTTAAGGTCTCTTCTCCATTGCTTGATGATGTCTAGAGCTTGGGAGGCACTTCGATATTTATATTCCACGTCTGTGTGTTCGCAGACTACATCTAACTAACATACAACCATGTACCTTTTTCCAATATAACTCGCAACGTCGGGTTTTCCTCCAAGGTGCGAACACCTGGAGACCCTGAAAATCATCACACCCTCTTTGATAATTATAATATGACTATTTGGAAGTCATGCTGTTTCCAATAGTAATTATCCGATGGTGAGAGTCTTTTTAGACAAATGGCCCAATTCTCAAGTCGAACTGTGTTGGCTCCAATCGTCTCCCTTGTCGACGAAATGATCAGTTTCGTCTGCGGGTTGCATCTGCGAAGATAGGTGTTATTACCGACTTTCTAGGTCATCTAACTTCAACTCTTCATAACTCCATACTCAACCGATAGGTCTTTTCCGGAGGACTTCCTACTTGCCTGCAGGAAGCCTTTCCATAGGATTGGTAGATAATCCCTCGGTCGGTAACCCTTGGTTGCCATGGGTAATAGGATTCTGGTTACTGTTACCGGTTTGGGAGTCACCCCTTCGATTGCAGTATGTACCGGAACCTAGTTGTAACACTCCTCGAACTTCATTGGGTTCGATGGTAGTATTCTCAGGAGTTCCAGACTCTTCTGGTTATCGTAGGATAGATGTGAATGTATTGGTCTTTCATTAAGATCCTTTACTATTCATCATCATCTTTTTGCACGAAAACGTCCCGTTACTTACGGCCCATGCCGAAGATATCTCATTCTTGAAGCCTAGTAACTTTCTGGGTAGTTGACGGATTCACTCCGTTATACTTCTCAGACCTAGCCGAAGGTACCCTCTTATATATCCTGCGAACAGGATCCGGTCGGACGGACGGCGGCGACGTATACGGTGTTATTCTAACACCTTCGATTTTGTGGTATAATACTCACAGGACGCAACTTAGATCGATATGTATGATGACGCGCGGGCCCCGTCAGGGGGCCGGAGGGGGGTGTTGGAGACCTGAGATTTCGATTTCGGGAGAGGTTACCCTACCTAGGGTGGTTCCTAGGTATTGGATCTCGGTATTCCTAACAATCTGGCCATGAAACAGTAACTACATGTTATGAATAATGGAATCTAT
>NW_003298863.1:975996-984320 GCF_000151645.1 Tuber melanosporum | reverse complement strand
TTACCAGACAACAAGATTGGAACCCTAGTACGGACCACAACAATTCAGGTGGACTAAGGCTGAAATAGTGGTTCACAGCCCCGACTCGCGATATAAACATGGTCCCCCCAACAGTACTAACCTTCCAAAAGATTTCCAGGATCATCCTTTGCCTCCACCGGACACTGTATATTAGGCATTGATACTTGGACGGTGCTGGCTGTGAGCATAGTGCTCAAGCCCTTAAGTTGGTGGTCGACCTTCCTGATAACATTATGTGTAGGAGACCAATACCAAAACCCAATACCTGGGAACCACCCTAAGTAGGATAACCCCACTTGGAATCGGAATCTCTGGTCTCCAACACCCCCCTCTGGCTCCCTTACGGGGCCCGCGTGTCATCATATATATCAATCTCAGTTGCGTCCTGTGACTACATTACCATAGAATTGAAAGTGTTATAATAACACCTTATACGTCGCCGCCGTCTGTCCGACCGGATCCTGCTCACAGGATATATGGGAGGGGACCTTTGACTAGGCCTGGGAAGTGGAACGGAGTAATTACGTCAACTACTCAGAGAGTTACTAGGCTTCAAAGGTATGACACCTTTGGCATGGGCTGTAAGTAACGGGACGATTTCGCATAATGAGATGGTATCAAGTAGTAAAGGATCTCTACTAGAGACCGATACAATTGTATACACTAGAAGAGTCTAGAACTCCAAAAGACACTACCAAAGAAGCCAATGAACTTCACGGAGTGTTGCAACTGGTTTTCGGAACATGTTGTAGTCATGAGGTGATCCTCAAATACTATAATGGTTACTGAAACCTACTACCCAGATAGCAATCAAAGGTTGCTGACCGTGGGATTAATTACCTGTCTAGTAGAGTGGCTTCCTGCGAGTGAATAGGAAGTCATCTAAAGAAAATCTATCAGTTGGGTATGGAGTTATAAAGGGGTCAGAATCAAATAACCTACAATGGTTGTAATGACGGCCACTTTTGCAGATATAGCCGTGGATAAGACAGATCATTTTATCAATGGCGAAGACAATTGGAGCCAACTCAGTTCGACTTAAGAACTAGGCTATAAGTCTAAAGGCTCTGCTAATTGGGATATTACTGTTGGGGACAAGTACGTTTCCTAAGAAGAAATATCGTAATTACCGAAGAGGGTGTGACGGTTTTCAGAGTCCACAGATGTTCGCACCTTGGAACGAAACTCAACGTTGCGAATTAAGATTAAAGAAGTACATAGTTGTATGATAAATAGATGTAGTCTGCGAACACTCAGACACGGAATATAAATATCGAAGTGCCTCCCAAGCTTCAGACAATATGAAGCAATGGAGAAGAGACCTTAACAATATAATATTGTTCTTACGATTCTACCCCACTTTACCTACTTTACTTTGCTCCTAGTAGTCATTAACGAAATGAGCCAAGTTCGAGCCTTCCTAGACAATCTCTGTCTACAAAACGAATCTCGATTGGCCTAGACAATCTTGAAGTCTATCAAGTTGTCTCCGCCTAACACTACATCAGTGTTGTATTGCTACAAGTCAGTGCTGAGGCCATCAAAGACCACACTTCCAGTCTATTCCTTAAACCTCCAAATTGATCCTTATCTTGTGTCAGCAAGTGGGACACCAGAAACAAAAATCTTCACCTTTTCCAGATTCCTCTGAAACTCAAATTCCAGGCGTGACAATTCTCTAAGTAGGTCAAGCCTAGCCTTGTCGAGCTAGTTGTCTAATTCTGTAACAAAATGTCCCTCCCGGGTCAGAAAGATACAACCAATCTCAGGCCAGACGTGCCCGACACGGATGTACGGGGTGTTGCCCCAAATCCTTCCCTGGTTTGAGAAGGTTGTGTTGATTCTTTTCTGAATTGCCTCAATGCCCACTCCTTCTGGTAGGGCTACCTGTTTGTGGGTGGTGAATCACATAGTAATTTGCTTTCTCCAGGCATCCGGGGTCAGTAACGACTGTGGTGGTGCTAGTACCGAGTTGAGAGGGTCAGGAGGCCCCTGTAGGACTCGTTGGTACCCTTCTCACATCGGGGCTGCAGTTACCTTGATGCTGGCTATAACCGCAGGCCTTGACTGAGCCAGTGGAGTAACAGGCGCCACTGACACCAGAGTCAGTTCCTGTCTATCAGTGTTTTTCCCCTGAGTCTTGGCTTAGATTGCCATCTCCTTCTTGCTACCAGATCTCCTAGCAGCCTTTCTTCTCCTTCTGGCAGCACCGCTCAGGCATCTACCACATTTCCTTCCCTTTTTCTTTTCATCTTCCTCCTCATCCTCTTTTTCTCAGTGTACTGATTTACTTTCTCACCTACGAGCCACATGTAGAGTTACTCCCCCTTTGCTGGAGGAGCTTCCACTACTAGACTGGTGGGAGGAGGCTGCTGATATGGGGTGGGCGGAGGGTGCCTGATCATTGTGAGTGGCAGGAGGCTTGAGCACGTATGCTATCCATTTCACTACCTCAGTGAAGGAGGCTTTAGTAGTAGGAGCCGCCATAGCAGTTTCCTTTTCCTTAATGGGGGCAGGAGGTAGTGTAGTTACCAATAACATAGACTGGGTATTGCCGGACATCACTGAAGAGGATCGGTGGTGGGAGAACAACTTACCTTGTATGGTCTCTATTTCTTCCCCTTGCTTGCCAACAATGTCTGTCAGCACCTTCACCGCCCGTTGTAGCAGGTGTACCTGGCTCCTGTAATTTACTCCGCCCTCTGATCCTTCATGACTAAATGCAGCTCTATTGTTCATTCAAGTCTGGACATCATGTACTGTATCATCCTCAATTGACCTAGACTTTGAGGACAGGAGCGGCTCAGTATTACCCAAGCGAATATACTCTAACCTGTCCAATATGGATTCAATTATACTACCCGAATAGGGCCCTGGAGAGGGAGTTCTACCTGCATCCAGCATCTCGCATACTCCTACCATAATTGAGTCTGCCTGAGCTACAGCGGTGTCGGCTTCCTCAGGCTGAGTATCCGGAGGTTGAACCTCCAGTGGTGTTTGGGCGTCGTGCGAGGCTTCCCAGGAGCTTAGTGGCTGTCCTCCAGGCAAGGCTCATTCTTCACCAAAAGCTGGCGGCGACGATGCCATTGCCGAAGAGGGGGCGTAGATGCGGTTACCCAGTCCAGTCACTTCAGAGTTGCGCCCCTCCTCCAAATCCATGGGATTGTTCTGAGCCAACACCTCAGAGATAGGCAGGACATCTTTGGTTATCAGTGGAGGTGGGGGGGTAGTGTAGTCTCGATGGTCGATGGGAGACTCACAGGTGGGGGAACAGCCAGGTACCTGTGATGTACGTCAAGGGGCAGGCCAGGGAGGGCAGGAATAATCTGTTTTTTCTGGCCTCCATCAACATTGATGGCTCTCAAAAACTGCGGCCCCAGAACCGGAGCAGCGGATCGTTTGATGGAAGACACCGACAGCACACCGCACCGTGTCCCAACAGTAGGGGAGTTGTAATCCTCATCTTCAGGGTCATCTAATTTGAATTATGGGGTCTCATAAAAAGCCCTTTCTCCAGAAGACATCCCGGCCATGAAGGAAGGAGTAGACAAGCTAGCCTTGCATACAGGGGCCAGGAGGAGGAAACTGGGAATCTTGCATTGGACCACCCTAGCGAGGGGAGGGGTAGCAGACTACGAACTTGCCTCAACCATAGCTGTAGCCGAGTCACTCTTGGCCGGTAGTATAGAGAATTCAGGGACGATAGCCTGAGAGTTATTGGGGGGGAAGGGTGCCAGGACTGGAGAGTACTCCGAGCCATGATCAGAGTTGAACTGAACAAAGAGTCCTGTGGTGGGGTCTTTGTTCAAGCCACGTGTAGCTAAACAGCCCCTCCCAATTAGGAAACCTCTCATCAAAACCACCACTTCTTTCATTGTGGCAACGGTCACATCAGTGACCATCTGCCGAACCAAATCATCAAACTGTGGGTTCACTCCATTTTGATACCTGTGACAGAAGTGAAACTGTAGGAAATTGAAGTTTCCTTTGGGTGCAACGTATGACCGTGTAGTTATGGGGATAAGGCCACGGTCGGCCTCTGTAGCAGGCATAAGAGACATGGCCGCACAGGCTGTCTCTAGTGAAAAGGAGGGATTGGAGTCGAACTCAATGGGGGACGACATCCTCGAAGGGGGCAGAGAATCAGTAGAAGAGGAGGCTGTCAAAGACGCCATCCTTGCCCAAACTACACTCAGTGATTACCAGGACCTAGTCATGGATATCTCACACTGAAGTGCCTTCTTAAGCGAGAACAACGAACTTCTAACCAACCACCCGAAATGAAAAACACAAACAAGTGACAGCAGATGAAGTATTTATCACGAGCAAAATAAGGTAAAGTATTGGTGCACTCACTTCCGACACGGAGTGCAAGAAGTAGGAAAAGTACTTAGAACAAAGTGTAAAGAACCTATCCTCCTCGACCGTATCGGCCTCCTTATATAGTGTTCTTCCTGCCCATAGTCATGTGACCCAAGGTAGTCAGATGTGCGAAACCAAATCATAACAAACTAGTCATGTGATCAAAGTGGTCACATCCTTGAAACCCATGACCTCATAGCAAGGTCATGTGCGAAAACTCATAAACTAATAATAGCCCAATAAACAAGTCATATGACTTGACTGAGTCATATGCGTGAAACCCATGACCTCATAACGAGGTCATGTGCAAAACATAAATCATATGTACAAGGCAAACCTGCAAGGCACACTCACAAGGCATACTCGCCAGGCATATATCTCATGACTCATAATTGAATCATGTGCAAAACATAACATAATAAGTCATATAACCCAATTGAGTCATATACATGAAACAATAACATACCTATGACTCATAATCATGAGTCATGTGAAAACCTTTTCCATGCCAAGCCATGTTCATGACAACTGTTAAGTTGAGTTTAGTTCTGACTCATATTGTTGAAATAGTACCTGTAGTTCTATATTATTCTAAGATGTCTAATCTTGTAGGTATCTATTTTGGCTATAACTACAAAGGCTATAGTTTAAATCAGCTATGAATAATGATAATCCAAATTACTTAGTCAATTTCACATATCAAGGAGAATAGCATTGAGGCGATATAGTTCTAAACTACATATCTGATTTTCTAAAGGCAAAGTAATTTCTATTAAATGTTGCAAGATATACTTGCAGTCATCAGTCAAAAACTCTTGAAAGTTTTCCTATAAATATACTGAATTTGAATGATTTGATTTGCTTGTGTATAGATTGATTGTAAACAAATTTTATAACTATTATTTAGTATGAATTGATGTTACTCCCAATAAGTATGAATTACATTTATTATTATCTTCAAGTAGTTTGAAAGCTATATAGATTTCATGATATGTTGATCTTGCTGAAACCTCTTCTTATGGAGGTCTAAGATCTATAAATGAGGTGGTTCCTGACTTGTGATGTAGTAGTATTCAAATATAAAAGAACTCTCCTAATTTCAGTCTAATAAAATAAATCCTTTCAATAACTAATTGTTTTTTCCTTGGTTTTCAAATCTGTTTTTTTTTGATTATTCATAAATCTAATTATAGTACATTCATTTTTGATAGTAATTATATTCTGCTTATATAGGAGTAATATCATTATAGGATAATAAAGATAAGTTAAATTAATTAACATATCTTGTAAGATAATTAGTATATAATAATGTTTGACTATTTGGATAGGCTAGATTTGATTTAAACCATGCTGTAAGATATGTATTGTGTTAAGCTTGATCAAGTAAAAATGCTAGTCTACAAACTCTCTCCAAATTAAAGTAGACAGCCTTCTCATTCTTCTAGTTTAATATAAGATAATATACTGCAGAATTCTTATCATGCATTTTATAGTTAATGAGCTTATAGTATACCTCATAATATCAGATATAATGTGCATCAAGATAAGCTTTAACCTCATCAATTGGTATATCTTTTAAACCTTGTTATGTAATTAAAATATTCACATTGTCTTCACTTTTATATATAGGTCAGGTGGCTATAGTCAGAGTAACAACCTAGATAGGATAACAATGTATGGTAACTATGTTGGTATGATAATTATGTATATAGGACAACTATGTTTTATTTTATTATTTTATAATTTTTATTTTTATTTTATCTTATCTTATTTTATTTTATTGTATCTTATCTTATCTTATCTTATGTCCAATATAGGTACTAATTTCCCAATACCCCTGTTTTCACCCCTGACCCTTATTCCTTCCTATTTTTTCCGCCCTTTTCTTTTTTTCTTCTTCCCCCCAGGGTTTTCCTCTCCTTAAACCCTCCTTTGCTTAGTGCTGTCTTTCCGTTCTTTTTAGCGGTTGTACTGGCGGTTTTCCCGAGTACGGATACTATAGTTATTAATTAATAATTTTCTCACGACAACGGTTAACAGTTATTTGCCAAGAGATTAACCTGTATTATGACCAAGCTTGGCAAATTAGCATACCATCACCAAGCCAGAACGAATGTCCACATGTTGCGGCCAAAGGGTACAATTACTCGAGGACAGCGCTTAAGTTTTGTTTGTTACACTCGCAATGGGTGTTGTGTAAGCCACTGGTGTAACATACAAAACTTATGGGCTGTACGAGTACAGTACCTCCTTACTGTACAAGTTCCGGGAGAGCGTTGTTGGAAGCAGCAAGGATAACGGTAGCCCTACAGTGTGGAAATTGCACCCGCCGGCGGTGGCGCTCCGGAGAGTGACCACAATACTCGAGCAGGATCATACTCGAGTTTCGATGCGACGAATAGGGATCAACTCTCAGTAATTTTTGCAACCCTAACCTTGCCGACCTCTTTTTTTGCCCACCAAATACGGTACTCCTGTTCGTCACCCGCCCAGTTTCGTCGTACTCCCAGTGAAGACTGTATGATACCTGGGAGTGCATGTCCAATACCGGTATCTAAATTAACCTGTAAACCGTTGCTGTTCACTTCTCTTGAAAGAGAGCCAGTGCAATTTCTCGTGCAGATACCGGTATCCAAGTGCACCAGAACAGAGGAAGAGTACTCTTATAATTAAAACCTTCCCCTCTCTCCTCCTCGTTCCCCTCCCATCCAAGCACCTAGCGATGTGGACCGCCCCTTCACCATACTAGAGACCCTGCCCTAAATGTTCCAAGCCCCACGATCCCTTCACCAGGCTAACGGAGCCTAGCTCAACATCCATAATTAGACTAACTCATTCCCTCCATCCATCTCCTGGGGTGGCTGGGCCAGTAAGACCCCTCGCCCAGACTAAGACTCCACCATACTGTACTGCAGCTTTCCACACTAGCAGTACAAGTAACGTAAAGTTAATCTACTGTACTCATCAAGCTTCTCTTCCGCTGTTTTCCTGACCCCGCTTTTCACCTTACTGTTTGGGAAGGTGGTGGCGGGTGTCAACACTACACGCTACCACCTCACGATCCCCTCTCCAGTGCTGAACTTTGGAAGCTTCATAGGCCTGGACACCAAACCTCATCATAGAGCTGAACAAAATTTTCACCCCCTCTGTTATTGGGCTTTGGTCCCTTTGCCAGAGTGTGGTTCCTGTCCTCCTCCTCACTCCATGGTGGCCACCTCAGCTAAGCTGTGTGAGGTTGCAAATACTCCTTCGCCCCTCTGAGTTCTTCTGCTTGGTTGGGTTTACTTCTTTACCAATGTCTGGGTTACTCAGCAACGCGTGGTTGGTATTGCACTACCTCTGGTCACACCCCCATCCGACCGGCCATAAACAATCACTCCACTGGAGGCTGGCACGTCCAGGTCGGCTGCCTTCATCATACGAAGCGGACTCATAGTTCTTCCCTATATTCCTTGCTGCTAGCCAAGGCTAGACCGGCTGAAGAATGGGGAATGTTGTTTATCAAGATGGTTTTTTTTGTTGGGTTTTTTTTTGTGTTTTCTTTCTCAAGAGAATATGATGTGGGTTTTCTTATTGGCTCCTGCTGGTCCTGTTTTGTGCTTTCTTGGTTTTGTGCAGAAGGAGCTTTCATGGGGGCGGATGTGTAGTTACTCCCATACCAGAGGGACTTGGGCTGGCTTGTTTTCCCCTAAGCCTGTGGAGGAGTTTTTTGACCAACATGTTTAAGGACTAAATTAGGGATGTTGGGCGGTTATTGCAGAGGTGTCCTTGTATCTAGGATCCATGCTTTAGCTGGGCTGTGCTCTTATAGTGGAGGTTTGCACCTCTAAGCAGATAGATTCTACAATTTAACAAAAAAAAAAAAAAAAATCTACCATACTCGTACTTGTACAAGTACCATAACCACTGTGTATATAGAGACCGTTGCTATAGCGGCACCT
>NW_003298863.1:972561-975846 GCF_000151645.1 Tuber melanosporum | reverse complement strand
TAGATCAGGAGGGTGGCTGAGGGCAGCTATTCATCTAATAGACCAAAGTCGATAGTATCATTACAAGCATTACTTGATAAAAGCTCAGCATTCTTAGTTTCAGAGATCCCGTAACCTATTTCATCCTTCGAACGCACCCAGTCACTAACTACAAGCTCTCCAGGTGTAAAGCCTTTGATATTCAGCTCGTGATCACAGGAGCCATCAACTGGTAAAGAAATTCCAGTATGACGGAAGGATTGAATAACAATTTTTTGTCGTAACTGAATCCCAGGCTTATGCCACTTCTTCCAAACTCTACCAACCACCTCTGTAGTAACAATTCTATGCTGACTAATACTCCACTTCTCTATGTTCTCATCTGATTCCTTCTGCTCTCTTATCTCCTCTATAAAGTCTTTAATTAAGCCTTTAACAGGTTTATTCATAGCCACATCGAGTGGTTGGGTTAGAGGAGTGATGCCAGCTGGAATTAACGAGGGGATGATATGGTAGTCTCAGCATGTCTGCATGACTTGGAAGGTAAGATGAGCATGATACCAGTCGAATATGAATAAAACATGCTGTTTTCCGAAAAGTGGTATGAAATATTTGAGAATAAACTTTATAAATAATTTCTCATTCATCTATTCTGTTGGTGAAAACTCAACTTCCACTTGGTTATTCTATTGGTAGGATTCTCTTTCTCGTATTCTTGCTCCACGAGTTGCAGTAAAGATAAGAATTGGAGGAACTCAGGAACTCCATCTGTAAAAATGCATAGAAATAAAGTACATTGCCGCTTTTCAGAATCCCACACAGCACTTTTAGACTATACTGTTTTCACACCTTGCATATCATAAGTACAGCCGATTAAATATTCCCAGGAGAGAGGATCTTCATCCACATTACAGATTCTATGCTTCAGAATTTATCCTTAATCACTATTGCATATCGAATGTAGGGAAAGAGAGTTGGAAATAGGTGATAAAGTAGAGGACTCAGAGCCAGGATCGGCAATGGATCTGAGGGGTGTAAGGATCCAGTTTCTACGATTAAATCTCAGCCAGACTAGGATCTGGTCTTTGTAGTTTACTGGGAGAGATTGTACTGTATTGGTGACAAATTATAAAACCACCCAGTAGCTTGACAGAAACCCATGAAACCAGCCTTGGGAAAAAACAAATAACCTATCTGGTAGCTCTGAATAGCTGGTTCTCTACAGCTCTTTTGCATTTCTGCGAAACCACTCATCTCGAACTGGCCTCCCCTGACTTCTGTGTACTACAAATTGATCAAACAGCTGCTGTTCTATTTCTGGCCACAAGCAAAGAAATGTCACAGGAGCATCTCAGCGGGAACTAATTCCTCCAACTTACTCCAGGATCTTCTCTGAAGTCCCTTTTCATTGGCCAATAGTACTCTTGGGAATCTTAAAAAACACCAATGCTTCATCCAGAGTTGGACAACGCATCTTAACTGCCATATTGGTAGCCTAATTTGGTACCTGATAGTATTTCATCCAATTGAGAACCTCAATTTTTCGCCACCTTGTATAACTTCTTTCTACATACTTGCTTGGCTCAACCTGTAGAGAGTTTAATTAGTTAATACTTACATATGTAGTGTAATCCAGACTCACTAACCTGAACTTTTATTTTGCGTACTTCAAGATGTTTTAGCTTAGGACCTCGATACCATGTGCTCCTCTCATTTTTATCGTTCTCTTTTAGTTTTTTTAGGGGTCGTCTAACTGATAGCATTGTTGCTTTAATTTATGTATTTAATGTTACCGTGATCGAGTTGAAGTTGTTTTTATCATCTTAGGCGATCCCCTAAAGTGGATAGTCTTGCCAGCCACATACTTGGCAACGGTCTCTATATACACAGTGGTTACGGTAGGGAAATCCGCAAGGCAACCCCAGACTTGTATGAGAGAGATCTCCCAGGGTACTTGTACTGTACTTGTCCCAGGCAAGAAGTATCCGGAAACTAGAAGGTACCTTACCATGGGCTGCAGGAAGAATAAAGTATTCCAAGAAGCCCGTGGAACAAGCGCCCAAGGGGAGAAAAAAGTAAAGTAGATAGTAAATAAGTAATGATATTATTATATAAAATATAATTTAATTAATATTTGAGTAGTTCATAGGAGAAAGAGCCTTAAAACATCAAACATCAAACATTAAAAATTAGAATAAAGTATTAGATATTAAATATTAAACATTAAAAATACAGAGAAGTAAGTCTACCAGCAAGTATGTCTCCTATTAGCATTAATGACTGCCTGAATATGTTCTGACATCATATCTATAAACGACAGAAGTTTCTATTCTGTAATTTGGCCCCAGGCTGCTTGAATGGCAGCAGTCATCTCCTTCTTTTCCTGAAAGTGAGGACGCTGAGAATCTAGTATTTCCTTGAAAAGTGTCTATACATTCTTGATTGGATTAAAATCTGGCAACATAGGGGATTACTTGAGCTTTGGCAAAGCGTATTCTGCCTGTAAAACTCAAGTATATCATGCTCAATGAGCAGAGGCCCCGTCTTCTATTAGCTAGATCCTCCATTGTAATCTCACTCTTGGATGGAATCAGAAAGGTCTGAGGACCGGTGTCAAAAATTGGTACAACAACTGCAAGCAGTTATTGTGCCTCAATCATCCCTCTGCTAAACCACTAGTGGTGCTTTAGTAGATCCCAATATCCCCCCCCAAATCTGTTAGGTGGAAACAATCTGAATAGACTCAGAGTTATTTAGGCCAACCAAGATTCGTTTCTGTAGATGGAGATTGTCTAGGAAGACTTGAACAATACTCGTTTTGTTTATAACTAAGAGTAAGGCAAAGTAGATAAAATAGTATAGAATTATAAGAATTATATTAGACTGTTAAGGTCTCTTGTCCATGACTTGATGATGTCTAAAAGCTGGAAAGGCACTTTGATATTTATATTCTCTGTCTGAGTGTTCACGGACTTCATCCATCTATTATACAACTATGTACCTCTCTGATTATAACTAGCAACATCGGGTATTCTTCAAAGGCGTGAACACCTAGAGATCCAGAAAATCGCCACACTTTCTTCAGTAATTACAATACTGCTAACTAGAAACCATGCTGTTCCCAATAGTAATTATCCGATCATCAGAGTCTTTAGCCTTATAGTCTAGTTCTCAAGTTGAACTGAGTTAGCCCCAATTATCTCTGTCATTGATGAAATGATCAGTTTCATCTACGAGTTATATCTGCGGCAGTAGTTGTAATTGTAATCTTCCAAGATTACCTAACTTTAAAACAGCATAACTCCA
>NW_003298863.1:961109-972193 GCF_000151645.1 Tuber melanosporum | reverse complement strand
TTGTTCGGGGTAACAAGATTTCATTTACTTTTTTAGTATTGGAACCCATTCCTGTACCTACAACGCAATCCTGGAAATAGTTGTAATACTCTGTAAAGTCCCTAAACTTCTGTGGTAGTGTTGCTCAGTGTTCTAGACTCTTTTAGTTATTGTAGAGTTAATACGAATGTATTGGTTTCTCGTTGAGATTCTTTAATATTCGATACTATAATTTGTTAGGAAAACATCCTATTACCTAAAGCCTATACCAAAGATATCATATCTTTGAAGCCTAGCAACCCTTTGAGTAGTTGACAGACCTATTCCATTCTACTTCTCAGAATTAGCTAAAGGTTCCCTCTCATACATCCCACAAACAGGATCTGGTCAGCTGGATGGCAGCAATATATACGGTGTTATTCTTACACCTTCAATTCTGTAGTATTATAGTCACAGGACAGAACTGAGATCAATATGTATGATGACATGCAGGTCTTGTAAGGCGGCTGAAAGGGGGTGTTGGAGATCAGAGATTTTGATTCTGAGTGGGGTTACCCTACTTAGAGTAGTTCCTTGGTATCAGATCTTGGTATTCCTAACAAAATCTTGACAGAATCCCGCTGCTTGAAGGTGCGAGAAATCCAAGCTTCTCAATACTCCTTACCAGCGCAACAGGTAACCCAAATATTTCCTGTATGCCTGATAGCTATATGTAACATTCATTAGTCTAAAGAACATATCCTCAGTCCTCCACCATCCAGCTCTGGTAGGAAAGTGCAAATCATAATTGCTTTTCCTTTTGCTTCGGCTTCAGAAAAGGCTTCTTGCATGCTTTTCATCATCGGTAGCCCTTGAGGGTAAAGGCTTTTCAAAGGGACTTCTCCAAGGCCCTTACATTACAAATATCTGCAATATTTATATAAGGCTTCCGGTGATGTTTGGCATCTCACGTGACAGTAGTAATAAGAGCTCTTTGGGTTACTAGATCGATTGAAAATAGTCAGCCTGTTCTTTTTTTTTAGGGGTTGGAGTATCTGACAGATATTCTATATAGTGCTTTTAGTAATATTCTGACTCTCCCCAATTTGTTCATAAGTCTACCCTGTCTTAAATTACAAGGTATAGATGGATAAAGCATCTTTGCCCACAGGAGGTCTCCCTACCCCCCACCGGTAGCATATCCTATATTCACAATTAGCATTAGATTGAATATCTGTATTAGTCTTTAAAATTGCTACCTTTTTTTTTTTTTTTTTTTTTTGCAATTTGAATTCCCTGAACCAAACAAAAACTTAGGAAATTTACCAATGGTCTCTATTATGATTATTCACTAGTACTCAATGCCTCTTTTGTTTACATATATAGACCTCCTACACTGCTCTGTTCTCTCTATGGCCCTTGATAAGATACCTCCTGTTTCTAGATACTTCTTACCTGTAACAAGTACATCTGACAAGTATTATACATTCGGTGACTACAGTATCCTTACTAATATACAGTGGACCAAATGTACATGTAGGGCAGTTGGGGCTTTTCACCACGCAACAATGAGCTATTATATATCTCATAAAAAAGGCTCGCTTAGAGAAATACCAAAAAATAAATAAATAAATAAATAAATAAATCAATAGAGATAAATAAGAGTAAAATATCAATAAAGGAGTATTTGTTTCCAGTAATTAGCAGGATATTCATAAGAGATGCTGTTAATAGTAATCTTACAAGATTCACTCATGGTCTAGTGGTTAAAGGTAGGTTGACCCCTTATCTTTAATTGCAAGTTTATGAGTCTAAATCAGGCTCCAAGATTAGAATTTCTGGCATACTTAAAAGCACGGTTATTTGGGGTATTGGATGACAAGGTTGCCTCAATCATCCCAATTAAAAGAAAAAAAAAAATTACTTAAGTCCTGTTTAACATGCAAGAAAAATGGCATTTTTCTAACTTCTATGCTATTTTTCCACTCTTTTGTTTAAAATAAATGGAGGCCTGTTCGGCACGTCTATACAAATAGTGTTTTTTTTTTAATACAGTGTCTTTATTTTTTTCATAGCTTGTTTTTGTAAAATAAGCAAGGGATTAGGGTATAATAGAAATATGAAAATAAAATTCATGAAATTACTAATACAATCTTTATGAGAGTGATAAGAATTCAAGTGAATATCTCAATAATGGTTTTTAAAATATTCTAATTAATGGAAGAGCAATTTACAAACGAATATCGACACTCATACATAATGAATTCTACTAATAATTCAATACAATCTGACTGTGACAAATCTTAGCATTTTAAACTTAATGGTGGTTTATTACTTTAGGTGTAAGAGAATTATGCCACGCCACAAGTATGTGTATAGTGGGAATATTTTATAAAAGCAGTTATTTTGACAACATAGAGTGCCTAGCTTTAGGTTTAAATAATTTATACTTATTATTTAGTATTTATTTTGCTTACATATATCTGTAACAATCCCCTTTTAGATAGTTAGTTCTTGGCGATGGGGAACGATACTTATCTTTTCTGTCTCCTTCTTTCTTTGTCTTACGATAGCTCTAAGCCTCTACCTACGTTACCGATAGTACAAGACCTTTGTCTTCTATCGGAAACGCCTATCGTAAGCTTTCTCTAACTCGTCTTCGTGACGAGCGCTTCTTATCGTAATGATATTGTTGCAATAAAGATAAAGATCGTAAAGGTGTTTTATATTCGTTAAAGTAATAAGTAGGAAAAGTACTTAGAACAAAGCGTGAAGAACCTATCTTCCTCGGCCGTATTGGCCTCCTTATATAGTATTCTTCCTGCCTTTAGTCATGTGACCTAAAGTGGTCACATGTGCGAAACTAAATCATAACAAACTAGTCATATGACCAAAGTGATCACATGCTCAAAACCCATGACCTCATAGCAAGGTCATGTGCGAAACTCATAAACCAATCATAACGCAATAAACAAGTCATATGACTCGACTGAGTCATATGCACGAAACCCATGACATCATAATAAGGTCATGTGCGAAACATAAATCATATGCGCAAGGCTTACCCGTAAGGCACACTCGTAAGGCATACTCATCAGGCACATGTCCCATGACTCATACTTGAGCCATGTGCGAAAGCATCACAAATCCCACACATAACTAATCATATAACCCGAATAGGTCATATGTGTGAAACGATAACATACCTGTGACTCATAACCATGTGTCACGTGAAAACCCTTTCCTCACTAAGCCACGTTTGTGACAATATCAGTAAATGAAAAAAAAAGAGAAACTATTACCAAACACTATTTTTTCTGAAAAACGCCATTATTTTAAAATAGCTTTAAAACCATTTTTAGGAAAAACACCATTCTTTTTTATAACTGCATGCTAAACAGGACCTTAATCTTTTATATATATTTCACCCTACAATTGTCTAGCATAGCAGTTCTTAATCAGAATTTCCATGATTTCCTAATACCCTATGAGTGAATTAATTTTGAATTTTTTTTTAATATACTTAGTAATTTATTAATAATCAATATTGTAAGGAAATATATCTAATAATTCTTAAGAAGAAATTAAGTTCAGTTTCTCCTATTAAACCTTTACATATATCAACAACTCTCTCCTACTGTCATAGTTTCAATCGAAAACTTCTTACTATATCTAGTAAATCTACTTCTCTTACAACTAATAAATCAAGCCCGAGTCTATACTCTGATTCTGAACATCAATCATCTTCTGTTTCAACCTCTGCTTTTCAACCCTTTATCATGAATGTGACTTAGCAAGGAAAACATTTTCACATGACTTGATTATGAGTCATGGAATATGTATCTGGCAAGTATGTCTTGCAAGTATGCCTTGCGGGTATGCCTTGTGCATATGATTTATGTTTTGCACATGACCTCATTATAAGATCATGAGTTTTGTGTATGTGACCACTTGGAGTCATATGACTTATTTATTGCTTTATGATTGGTTTATGAGTTTTTGCACATGATCTTTCTACATAGTCATGGGATTTGAGCATGTGACCACTTTAGTCATATAACTAGTTTGTTATGATTTGGTTTCGCACATGTGACCGCTTTGGGTCACATGACTTGGGGTGGGAAGAGCACTATATAAGGAGGCCGGTACAGCTGAGGAGAATAAACTATTCACGCTTTGTTTTAAGTACATTTCTACTTATTACTTTAACAAATATAAAATACCTTTACACTCTTTATCATTATAATGTCCTCTATTGCTATTATAACGAGAATACTCCATACAAGGTAGAGTTAGAGAAAGCTTACAATAGGTGTTACAGATAGAAGATATCGGTCTTGTACTATCAGTAATGTAGGCATATGTCTAAGAGTTATCATACAGCTGAAGAAGAAGAGAAGTATCATTCCCCATTACCAAGAACTAACTACCCAAATGGGGATTATTACACCCTTTCATCAAAAGAAGCCAATTCCATCTACTTCTCCTCATACCCAACCTGCTAGTGATAGTTTAAGTTCTAGTACTCTTGTTCCTCCTACTTCTCATTTACAAATTATACACAAACATTGTCTTACCTTACTTTCTCCTGAGAAAACTACTATACAAAATCTAAGTACTACCAAGAAATATCACAATATTGTTAATGTTTCTGTGAATCCTCAACTTGATTCTCCTGTTGACAATGGTAGTACTACCTCTGAAGATCCTCTATCCTCTTGATGTCTTCATTATTTTTATCTTTTTTCATCTTCAATTTCATTTATTTTTCAGGGGGGTTTTTTTTAAAATCTTATTTCTTTGTTTCTTTTTTTATATTTATATTTGTTTTATTTTTACTCTATTCCTTTCTTCATTTTATTCTATTTGTTTATCTATTAGGTATTGCTCTAGCCGGGCCTCCCTGGGTTTTCGGGTGATGGAGCTCGTTGTTGTGTCGTGAACAGTCCCAACTGCCCTACACGTACGTTTGACCCGCCGTACCAATCGATTGAAGATCGAAATCACCGCATCAGCCCGGATAAGTTTGGTTTATCAAGTTAACGGAATTTCGGGGATTATCATAGTGAATGAGACCCGACAAGTCCAAAGGGCTTGGGCCACACCATGTCAGGGGAGCGCCAGTCCGTCTCAAGAGCTTTTGTCCCTGGATCCGGGGGTTAGATGCCTTCCGAAGATGGCGAATAACAAGATTTCTTACAGTATCTAAATTGGGATCGAGTGATCGGACGGATTGTTTAGCGGGTTTTTTATATATGTGCTCGTACAAGTACTCGTACAGGTACCTTGTTTAGGGATTTCCGCATCAGGTGTCCAACTTCAACTCGGCCACCCGTAAAAACTCAAATAATCGAACCGTGTGCTGCTCGAGTACTCGTACTGGTACCCGCCTTCTGCGTCTCACGGGTCCGCAGTATTCCGTGGGTTGGGGTGAGCCTAGCTGGAATATATAAGTCAAGTTGGATTAGCAGGTTTTCTTCCTTTCACCTCCGGGAGGTTGGATATTCGAGATGCGACCGGGTTGAATGGAGTGGGGTACGGTTTGTGGCTCGTACCGATACTCGTACAGCATATGCCGTGTGGACATATGGGTGCCCTGCTCGTGCGGGTATCATTCCTTGGGGATCAGGGGGTGAGTGATGGTTGGCTCCATGTTTTGATTAACACATGATATCATCCCGAAATTCTAGGAGTCAGCATCACGGGAAGACAACGGCACCGGTATCTATTCTCGACACGCTCGGCTTCTCAGAGTTGGAACCCCCAGCTCCGAATTTTTCTATGGTACGCACCCTGACCTTCCGGTCGTGTTGTGCTGTACTGTAACAAGGGCTTCGGGTGAAAAAGATGCCTGGCCTGACTTTTCCAACTCCACTGTTTTTCCTCCATTTTTGGCTACCCTTGCCCGGGTCGGAAGTACCTGTACGGTATGGTATTATATAAAAAGAAAAGGCTCTGGCGCGGAAACCACCGAGATAAGGAGATCCGTGCTGTTCGAGTGAGGGGAATTATTGAGTTTGACACTGTTTTTGGTATTTATAATTATTTTGAACAAAGGAATTGGCGAATGAATCATGTTAGTCACCGTAGAAAGGTGGCACACGAGAAACAGTTTGTTCCTACATCGCAAGAATTTGGCAAGCCTTTGCAGCCTGATTGGTTAGGATTGGTTTGTGGTGTCTAGAGTATGATACCTTCCGTGCGAGACTCTCGCGACACTGGAACGAACCGCGTGAATTACCGTACCTTACTGTGTAGACAACGTCAACAATGCAAACAGAGCGACCAATTGGCTCAGTGGATGGGTGACTGACTATTCTGCATGGTGGTGGAGTTATCACATGTGCTGAAGTTCTCTTGCTGGAATGTTTCTCCTTTATCCCTCAGGGCGGGCCCCTTTTTCTTCATGCGCGGGCTCGTCCATTTTCAAAACAAAGAACGCCTCGGTAAGTTGTGATTGGGCCTGTGAAATAAAAAGCCTTAGTATTTGATTACTGTATGTTGGATTTGCATTTTTCACTGATTATTTCAGCGCTGTACCTGTACCATATCGTGTATCCGGAATTTCCTTCACTGGAATTCTGATGGGATAGGGTTATTATTAATATAATAATATTATGATAACTGCTCTATTATCTTTCATTCAATCATTACCTCCACCCTCACAATAACTTTCTGTGGTCTGAACAATACCCTTATTTGCATCGTTTCTCGTTCCTCTGTTCTTACCTTTTGTCATATCATAAATTTACCGGTAAGAACTTGAATACCGTAATTGAACCGTGCGCTATGGTAGTCCAAAATTCCCTTCTCAGGAAAGGGGTCGAAAGACACCGCAAGAAAACAAAAAAAACACCGCCCCTTTCCTCCTTCCGAGGCGGGAAAAAAAATTAAAAATTAAAATGAGAGGAAAGTCCAACGAGATACGGTACCGGTAGCACAACAGACAATTATTCAAGTTTCTGCGGGTGCGTGACTGTAGAAGTGTTGTTTCGTAGTAGGATTGCGGATTAGCCCTAGCCCCTGGGTGGAGGTGGTAAGGTGATATCATAGTGCTTTGCCCAACAAGGCGATTTTTGAGTACGGATTCTCACACAACACTTATCATACCTGGTGTGCAGCGGCTCCGGTCGTCCCGTCTGTCCAAGACGAAGCGAGGACGACAAAGGACGAGACAGTCTCGTCCTTGGATGGGTCGGGGTAGATGACGGTTGATGGCCATTGCTGATGCTCGCACCCTCCCCTTTTGTTTGTTGCTCTCTTTCAACCTTCTTCTTACTTTCTCTCCACTTCAACCACATTCTTCGCATTCATTCCTACTGTATACCTTCCCCAAACTTGTTATCTCTTTATTGTCTTCTTTTTTACACTTTCCTCCTGCTCTGATACTTTTCTGCTCTCCTGGTATTTTTCTCTGTTTTTTTCTCTGTATTTTGGGGTTTTTACTCCAGGATCAGGGTTTTTACTCTGAAGAAAAACAAAATAGGTGAATCTAGCAGGAAGAGAGGAGGGTCAGACAGTTGTCACAGAATGTCATGGATGTGACAGGATTTTGCACATGACTTGATTATAAGTCATGAGTCTTGCAGATATGACTCATCCAAGTCATATGACATGTTTATGTTATGATTTGTTGTGTTTTGCACGTGACTTGATTATAAGTCACAGGTCTTACGCATATGACTCACTCAAGTTATATGATATATTGATGTTATGATTTTTTATGTTTCACAGATGACTTGATTATGAGTCATGGGTCTCACCCATATGACTTACTTGTATTATATGACTTGCTTATATTATGATTTGTTATATTTCGCATATGACTTGATTCTAAGTCTTAGCTTTTACACATATAACTTACTCGAGTTATATGACTTGTTTACAAGGATTTTATCTGACTTATAGTTATACGTCATCAGGGTTAGGGTTGGCAAGAAGAGCACTATATAAGAAGGCTGGTACAGCTGAGGAGGATAGGCTCTTCATGCTTTGTTCTAAGTAATCTCCTTACTTATTACTTTATACAAATAAAACATCTTCATACTCTTTATTCTTCATATTTCTCATGAGCCTAAGAGCAATATTTCTATACATCACAATGGTAGATGTTGTTAGGCAGAGGCAATCTAATAGACTTCAGAATTGTTTAGGCCAACCAAGATTCGTTTCTGTAGACAGAGATTTTCTAGGAAGGCTTGGATTACACTCATTTCGTTTATGACTACTCAGAGTGAAGTAAGGTAGGTACAATAGAATAGTATTGTAAGAACAATAATATGTTTTTAAGGTCTCTTCTCTGTTTCTTGATTATGTCTAAAAGCTCGGGAGGTACTTTGATATTTATATTCTGTACCTTAGTGTTTACAGACTACATCTATCTATTATACAACTATGTACCTCTCTGATTATAGCTTACAATATCAGGTATTCTTCAAAGGTGTGGATACCTAGAGACACTGAAAATCACTACATCCTCTTCGGTAATTATGATATTGCTAACTAGGAACTATGCTGTTTCCAATAGTAATTATCCGATTATCAGAGTCTTTAGACCTATGGCTCAGTTCTTAAGTCAAACTGAGTTGGCTCTAGTTGTCTTTGTTATTGATGAAATGATCAGTTTCATTTGCAAGTTATATCTGCAGAGGTAGTCGTAATTGCAATCTTCTTAGGTCGCCTGACTTTAAACCTCTATAACTCCGTATTCAATAGACAAATATCTTCCAAATAACTTTCTACTAATTCACAGAAAACTACTTTATTAAATAGACAGATAATCCCTTGGTCAGTAACCCTTGTATGCTCTGGGTAATAGGATTTCAATCACTGTTCTAGTATTGGGAGCCATTCTTATAACTACAATACACTCCTGGACTCAGTTGTAACACTCTGTGAAGTCTACTGGCTTCTATGGTAGTGTTCCTTGAAGTTTTAGATTTTTCTAGTTATCGTAGAGTAAGTGCGAATATATTAGTTTCTTGTCAAGATCCTTTAATATTTGTTACCATATCTTTGTATGAAAACATCTCTTTACTTACAGCCTATACTAATGATGTCACATATTTGAGGCCTAGTAGCGCTCAGAGTAGTTGATAGATTTACTCTGTTCCACCTCTTAGACCTAGCTAAAGGTCCACTTCCATATATGATGTGAACAAGACCTGGTTGAATAGGTGGCAGCAACGTATATAGTGCTATTCTGACATTTTTAATTCTGTGGCCATATAGTCATAGGACGCAATTCAGATAAATATGCTTGATAACATGCAAGCCCTGTAAGGGGGCCGGAGAGGGGTGTTAGAGACCAGAGATTCTAATTCCGAGTGGGGTTACTCTACTTATAGTAGTTCCTAGCTATTAGATCCTAGTATTCCTAATAGGTGTTACCCAAGTAATTGTTGATAATATAGGCTAAAGGGCTAAAGAACTATTTAAGGAAGAAGATATATATATATATATATATGTATCAAGAAAAGGTAATATTGCCCATTGCTATATATTAACAGGAACTTAGAAATATTACACAAAATAAAAGAAAACAAGCAAAGAGTAGGAAAATAGAGTAATTACATTCAAGCTTGCCAGCCTTTATGATGAACCTACTGAGGAGGAAGATTACTATACTTTCTTTGAATTTAGGGGGTCCATTCTCAAAAATATTGAAAAAAATACCCGACACCATACCAAGGAGTACAAGGATATTTTTATCTATATTGCTATTGTATACTTCAATCTTCTAGAAGTTGTCACACTTTTACAAAAGACTCAGCCATTTGAAGCCCAGCAATTTAGTTTTAAAGCTGAAAATGAGCCTATCTTTCACTTAATTGAAGATTAAAATGTCTTTATAAGAGCCAACACTGGTTATAAGTATGTTTTATTTTCTCTATTAATTACTCTACTAATAAATTTTTATTAGCAATAAAATAGGAAATATTCTTGCATTCAATGTTGGAATAGTGATAGGGCTTAATCTAATAACTCAAGATACCGCCATTTCAGTAAAGCTTCTTGAGACAGTTACTATCAATCTCTATTGCTAACTTGTAGTAGATATAAAATCTTCTGATGATAATAATTAGCATAAGAGCGAGACTACTCATGATTAATTCTCTGGTATTAAAATCCTTCGTGAGGATGGTCCAGCTTTTCCAATCTCAGAAAATCAAAGTTATTGTATCAACATCTACCCATGTCGTACAGCTAGATATAATAAGTCAATTAGAAATACTCAACTTTATCATATACCTGCAGATATTTGGGAAGCTCTAAGATACTTATACCTTAAAGCATTACCTGTGTACTATCAATCCTTTGATACAGTTGATATAAAAATATTTCCAATACTTTCTTCCAGAGTTTTACACCAAATACAAAAAGGTATACAATCAACTACCAGATTCCTACTTGACTGAGGAAGAGAAAGGCTGGTTCGGAATATGGATATCAAGGGGAACAGTCTTGTCTACCTTTACTGAGGTTTATATCAATCCACAGGATGTACCTTTTTGATTATGTGCAATAATTCCATTGGCAAATTTTAGGAACTATTATATTTGTCTACCTAGTTTGGGAATAAAGTTAACTCTTCAGCCTGGTAAGGGTTTTCTGTATTAGTTTTTTTATAATTATATTAAAACTAATATTTTTACTAGGTACTATTTTCTTCCTACACTCACACTTATTACCACACTATGTTTAATAGACAGGAAACCACTTTAGTATTGTCCAGTATCCACATCGGCCAGTTTTTGACTACTATACTGAAAAAGCTAAAAATGTACTATTTTATCTTTCAGAAATGCCAGAATAGTATCAGAAAAGATATAGAAAGGATGGAAACTTGAACAAGTAATTGAAATTAATTTTTTTTAATCTTTCAGATTATTATAGTAAAATCATATATTTTTCTTAATATTGTTATCTTAATTTAATTTTTCATACTTTTTATTTATCTTATACTTCAATTATTTATATATATAAAATCAAAAAGATTTTTCTTTAAATACTATATTTACCATATACATATATAAAATTAAGCATTTAATATTACTAAAGATTTTTTTCATAGTTAATTATATATAAAGGCAAGAACCGAGGAGACACCAGAGCCTGCGCCGATC
>NW_003298863.1:911262-961036 GCF_000151645.1 Tuber melanosporum | reverse complement strand
TAAAATTGTTAATAGAAGTAGTAGTTGTAACTTTGAACAACTTACTCCACTTTCATACTCTAATTTTCATCTATTCTCTATCTTTTATTCTAATTCTACTTTCAACAAGCTTTTTATATATAAATTTGAAATAATGAAATATGATTTAACTATTGAGGCTCCTGTTCCTTCTCGCATTGAAATGGAACCACATTAAACAGCATTTTAGGTTTCAACTTTGATCCTACTCTCTTTTCATGAGCAAATTCACTTGCACTTTCAAAATCGAAGGGTAGTACTACTATTTAACTCATTAAAAGTCTACTTTATTGCTTTTATATAAGAACAAGTTGGATTTAGAAATCTGAAAATAGTCTACTATATCAAACCGTGAATATGAATAGAATTGTTCATAGTTGCTAGCGATGTGTACAATGTATGTTTTTGTAATATTATTTCATAAATAAGTATTTATCTAATAACTTACAAGATCCAAACACAAATATGGTAAACACTTATGCAGAGAGTACAATAAAAAATATAATAGACTATTTTATTTGAGCTTATGGGTTTAATCAACAAGGTGGAGGAAGAAAGCCAATTGTTATCTCCTCCGATAAATCTATTCTCTCTCAGTCATCAATTATAAACTCTGTACCAATTCATATTTTATTTAATTCAAATGTATTTAAGGATCTCCTTTTAAACTGGATTATTGTAAACTAAATTGCCATCAGCCAGGCTGTTTCTCCTTCTCTGTAATCTATTTTCAGTTGTCTTTGTGCTTTTCAAGCCTTATTTACTGATCTTGTCAATGCAATATCAGCTTTCCCATAAATAATTACCTCTTGGGTAATAGACTACATTAGTGAAAATAAGATCAAAATTAACCATTACTTAAAGCAAAAAGGGATTTCATTAATTCATCTTAGCTTCAACCTCTGGACCTCAATCAACAATTTATCTCTCCTTGGTAGTATTGTCGCTTTTTACATTAATACATCAGGTTGTATTTAGTATATACTTTTAGGACTACCTCGGTTACTTGAAGCTCATACAGGGGAAAACTAAGATCAACACCTTTGGAAAGTTATCACTGATTACAGTATTCAGAACTCCTTAGGTTATTTCTGTTTAAACAATGGGTCTAATAATAATCAGACAGCTTTATGGTATATTTCTGAAAAGTACAAAGTATATGCGAGGAATGGTATTGAGTTAAATATCTATCAATGGTATATTTAATGCTATGGTCAGGTTCTGGATTTAGTCATTAAAGTATTTCTTTATGGAAAGAAATCAGCCTATTTAGTTAGCAATAAGGAGGAAAAACAAATATTAGAAAAAAACAATTATGAGGTTAGATCAATGGCGAAAGGTAGGACTACTTGGTCAACTGAGAAATATTATTGTTTGAATATGTGGCAGCTCTCAGCGATGTGAAGTATTCAATAAGGTTATTCATACAATGTTTAAAAGCTCGACTAATGCATGGGAACTGATACTTGGTAATGTTACCTGTTAGACTAATGATCACAATTTCCTTAAATAAGTTGTTTGTTTTAAGAAAGCTATTGACTTTCATATTCAACATGTGATTTATGATAATTCTTCAGTATCATTAATTAATAATTAACTTTCTTCTCAGGGTTCCTCATTTTTAGAATCTGTTTTAGAGTTTCTCGTATCTTTTTAAGATGAGACACTTCTATTGGAAGAGAATAGAAAGCAAGGTGTACTGCACAATATATATCTATTCTTAGAAGTTATCAAAAACCATATTTTGCTCTTTCTGTAAAGATTTCCAAATGCTTATTTTTACTTTCACCACTCCTTAGAGCTTGCATTAGATAAATTCAATAAGTATTATTTCTTAAGTAATGTTTTTCTGATTATTTGTGCCTTAATTGTTCTTAATCCAAATATGGATAGCTTTCTCAAGTTATTGAAATATGGATGGGATAATAGAAGTGACTGGGTTGAGGAGGCCATGCAGCTTGTTTGACAATTATGACAACAAAACTATGAGCTGCTTCAACTTCAACCTCTAACAATTACATTTCCCTCACTACAAAAATCATTATCTACAAGTTCTAGAAGAAGTTTTAAAAAAGCTTGTTTGATGGAAACCGGTACCAATAGTATTGATAAATTAGAATGCTACTTGTATTGGCTAATAAAAATAATTGTGAACCTCCTATTAATCAATTAGTTAATTTGAGGTCAATGGCAGAATTCCTCTAACCTAAACTTTCCAGGATGACCCTTGATACTTTCTTTATTCCTGCCATATCTGCTGAACATGAGTGGGTATTTACTAGGTTAGTTATATAATGTTTTCCTTATTTTTTTTAAAAATTTCTTTCCTGTATATCTGATTGAAAGACAAGACAAATTTTTGTATTTATTCTTATCTAATATAGCTAATTTTTTAATATATTTAGTGCTAAAATATCTGCTACAGAGTATTGTAATTCTCTTTAGTATACAATTATTGAAGTTACTGAGTACTTAAAGTCATAGGACTAAAGCAACTTAATAAATTTTAAATCTGCTGCTAATATATTAACACTTCTTTAAAACTGTGAGCAGGTGTTAGGAGTACTGAGATTTAATACCTAGGAACTACTCTAAGTAGGGTAATATCACTTTGAATTAGAATCTCTGGTCTCCAATACCCCCCTCTGGCCCTCTTATGAGGCCCGCATGTTATCGTACATATCAATCTTAGTTACGTCCTGTAGCTTTAATGCCCCAGAGTTGAAGGTATCAGAATAATACCGTATATGTTACTGCCGTCTATCTGACTAGATCCTGTTTGCAGAATATATGAGAGGAGACCCTCAGCTAGGTCTGGAAAGTAGAACGGAGTAAATCTGTCAATTACTCAGGGAGTTTCTAGGCTTTAAATATGGAACATCTTTGACAAGGCCGTAAGTAATGGGATGTTTTCACACAAAGACATGATAATAAATGTTAGAGGATCTCTATAAAGAGCCAATACATTCTCATCCACCCTACAATAATTAGAAGAGTCTAGAGCTCTGAGGATGTAACATGTTTGAAAGGTACGAATTATGTCTCAGGGTAAAGTACAATAGTTGACAGATGGCCTACTCTCTCTCAAAAAAAACGAGAGCTGTGAACTAAAGAAGACTTCCAAGGTGTACTAGTAAAACTAAAGAGTAACTATTCAACCAAGTATATTGAAATACTGTCTGTCGAAGTCTGCCTTTTCCATCATGGAATCAGGCAGTATTTAAATACACAAATCTGCTCATGTCTAGTATGAAAAAAACTAATTAAAGGTATTAAGCGATATACTTTAGTAAAACTACTTAAGTATCAAAGTGATACTTAAAATACAAACATAAAACAAAACCAAGTATCAAATGATACTTAGAAAAAAACATAAAATAAAATCAAGTATCAAATGATACTTAAAACAAAATATAAAACAAAACCAAGTATTAAACAATACTTAAAACAAACCAAGTATTAAAGTGATACTTAAAACAAAATATAACACAAAATCTTTAACTGAGTACTAGTACCGGTTACAGAGGAACACCACTAAAGAAGTCAATGGAATTCGCAGAGTGTTATAACTGGATTCAGCGATGCGTTGTGGTTACAGAAATTATCCCTAATACCAAACAGCAACTAAAGCCCTATTATCTAGAGTAATTAAGAGTTACCAACTGAGAGATTATCTGCTAATCTGGTAGAATGACTTCCTGTAAATTACTAGGAAGTCATCCGAAGGATATCTGTCAATTAGATTAAGAGTTATGGAGGTTCAAAGTCAGTGATCTATGAAGGTTGCACCTATAACTGTTTTTACAGATATGATTTGTGGATGAAACTGATCATTTCATCAATAGAGGAGACAATTCGAGCCAACTCGGTTTGACTTAAAGACTAGGCCATTAGTCTAATAACTCTGAAGATTGGATAATTACTATTGGGAATAATACAGTTCCTGATTAGCAAAATAGTAATTATCAAAGAGGGTGTAATAGTTTTCAGGATCTCCTAGTATTCGCACTTCAGGAGAATATCTAACATTGCAATTTATAGTTAAATAGGTATATAATTTGTATGAGAGATAGATCTAGTCCGTGAACACTCAGACGTGGAATATAAATATAGAAGTGCCTCCCAAGCCTTTAGACATCATCAAGCAACGGAGAAGAGACCTTAATAATATAATGTTGTTTATACAATTCTATCTTATTCGATCCTCCTTCACTTTACTCATAGTAGTCATAAATGAAACGAGTAACCTATTTGAGCCTTCCTAGACAAATCTCTTTCTATGAAAATGAATCTCAATTGGCCTAGACGATTCCGAGTCTATACAGATCATCTCCACCTAATAGCAGGAAGCTCTTGTCTCTAGGATTGTTAATTAAACTAGTTTTGTATCTCTGTTGTTTTTTATCCTATTATTTCTTTCTCATATATTCTGTTTACTTTATTGTTATTTTTGAACTTTTTCTTATTTGAGTATGAGCATTTGTTTTCTTAATTAATGTTGTAAGTCTGGATATTTTAATTGGAATGCAATTGAGTTTATTTTTTGTTATGTACACTATTTTATAAATGTAGTTGATGACAGAAAACTCTCATCTTACTACTTTGCACTAATGTCGTCGGACGGCTGCGAGCGCTGCTGGTGTGGTGGCTGCCCTCTCTGGACGAGTAAGATCCAGCGTAGAGCTTTGAATAGGGAGAGCTACCGGTACTCTAGCACCGGTATAGTACTTGGTGTTAGCATCCTGGTAAGTGGCTGGCATGATCTGGTAGCATGGTTCCTTGATTCCAGATGGTTAAACGTAAAAAGCATGACCTTGTACTGCATCGTATGATGCTGAACTGTACTCGTACAGGGAATTTGAGCCCTACTTCAACTATGTGATGCTTTTTCGTGTCCAGGAACTTGGAGATGTGATTTTATATCTTTACTCCTTTAGTATAAACATGACAAGATGCCCGGTGTCGGGGCGCTTAAAAAAAATACCGTACCTATAATGATGTATAATATAATGTCTTGAGCACACCTAGTTTAGCAAGAACTGTTAGAAAAGTGCTAGATAAAATACGGAACCAGGATAAGAAAAGTGTGGACCTGTGATTGGAGGTCTACTACACACATGGGAGTTCTTGACTAGGTGGCCCTACTCATAAATGGGAATGATGTATCTACATGGTAGATTAAGTACACACCCCCAAAACATCTGACCAACATACATGCGAAGATGAAAGGCTAACCGCCTTCTTTCCCCGTTGTTTCTGTGCTTCTTGCTTTCTTTTCTCTTCGATTGCTTTTCTCCTTAATTCTTTACTCTGAACAATTTCAATACACAATCAATCCTTTATCTCGTCCAGTCCAATAGCTACATGGCCATTTCTAACAAGAGCGATATATATCCGGGGTCCTTTGTACTTCGGTTTAAGCAAAGACCTCCAGCAGGAATACAGACGGCTCCCATTTATGTCAGACTGTACTCTACAAACTCTCTATCGCACTTTTTCTTGCTTGGCAGAGGGAGCTTTACCGCCCGCTAAAAAAAAAGAGAGAAAGGGAAGGCCTAGAACGGGGCTAGAGTATACTATATAAGAGGAAAAATGAAAAGTTTACATGCAAAATACCAGAATGAACAATAACCCTTCAGTGAGCGAAGCGCTACGATAAGCGAGCGTCCGCAGGGGCGAATGATACGGCTCAAGATCTCAAGCGGGATCTTGCTAGTGCTCGAGTACTGTAAGGTTAAAAGAATTGTGCCCCCAATTGGATCATCTGATAGAGCATCTGATCAGATATCATTCTTGCCCACTACTACCAACCACTCCGGAATTTCAATATTCCCAGAAAGCCAGACGGAACTAAAGGAATAATGTGAAAAGAGTGAAGGGAAAAACGAGATCGACAGATATCTTAGACTTGGTTGAAAATGCAAAACAGGGCTTCTAACAGGGTTCCCCCACGGTCTCGGGGCCACGGACTGGAGTACCAAGCACCACCGAGGAAGCTGGGCAGCCTCTAACTTATGAGAGAAGTCCGCTCATAGGAGCAACATCTGAGCATGACAATCAGGCCCGTAGCCAATGGCAAGGGATGGAAGGAAAAGATACTGGGCGGTGAGGATGAAGGGATGATATGACTGATGCCTCATGATTGCCTCCTCGCCCATACCTATTCCAAATATTATACAAACAAGTAGAATGAAGGAGCTGGGTGACAGGAATCTCAATTGGTGAATATGCCTTTATGCTTATGGGTAAGTTTTGGTGCTTTGCCTGCTGCCTCGGATAAGGTCACTTTTGGGAGCACCTCACATTCCGTACAGAGCTAGCTTATTTTTTTGGTACTTGTATGTCAGCTTACCGGTACCTCACGCTGCTCAGGATCTTTTGCATTATACATTTATCAGCTCACTGATCACCGATCGCCACTGTACAGTAGGGGCTCGAATAAGCGGAGTATGTGCTATGTGGCCTAAAATTTGGAAAAGGTGCGAAAAACACTCCAAAATAACAAAATAGCTTTTCCTAACATATAAAAGAGAACGAAACAACAGACCTTACAAGGAGAGGAAACTCTAACGTCTTAACACATTGCCCTGTTGTTCAAGCTCTTACAGTACTCTATGGAGGTATCTGGCTTCAGCTCTGCGGCACAAATACAGTAATGTGCAATAGAAGAAAAGTTAAGATATTCGATCTGATCGTGGTAGAGGTTGCATTGCTTTCACCCCAGCACTAAACAAGGGGAGGGGAGGGGGAAATACCACCAAGGGGATTCATGGCATCCTATGCGCAAAAAACGTAGTTTCGCTTCGTTGATGGCCCCAACGGCCAGCCAAAAACACCGCACCTTAGAAAGGCGGGCAAAATCCACGCAAGAAGAATTAAAATATTATGTGTGGAGCAGCTGAATGAGCAAAGACTTCAGTGAGAGCTACAGTGAGCCAAGGCCTATGATAGAGTGATCCCAATGGCAGACATGCGTGGTTGTGTGGGAGCATGACGTTTGTTGGTGGTGGAGAGTGTGCGTCTCGTACCCCCTCCTATTTGGGGGTCCACCTCGGCACCTTGAGCAAGTCACTCGCAACGCTTTCATTCCTCACTTTTCCTCCATGGTGTGCTTTTACCTCCCGACGCAGATCATTTCGCCATGAGCCTACGGGAGCGAGCGTCCCCGCTCGGGGTCACGAGTGGGGCGGGGCCTTGCTAGTCATGCGAGTATCACGGCTCCTTTCTCTCCCAATATTGTTACCTATCAAGGATAACCGAGCAACCACAGGTAGTAGGGGCAAATTTTCTCTGAATAGTAGGCTTAATCTAGTTCTGTGACGACTCCATGAAATCCCTTACTTTTCGGAGCCGTAGGAAGGATTGGGATAGCTCGGGTTGGGGCACTTATTGAGGTAGTCTCCGAATTTACTGAGCGCTGTTCACCATGAAGATCCTCACTTATAGTCCCGGCCAGTTGGAATGTTCTGTGGAAGCATTTTTTCGCGTTACTATTGGGTAGTGTTTAGTTATAATTTGATTGGTGACAATACCTGTACGATTGATACGGCGATTTCCCGAACCGCCCCGAGCTTACCGCACTTCTGCATACAAATTCCCTAACTGGAGGTATTGTGATACTTCGGAATTAACAGACGTCAAGAATTAATTGGTACATCGACAAGAGACTGGAGAAGTAGGGTTGCTCGATATTGGAACTTGTATCACTTCTGTGCCCCACAAATTTGCTCCTTAACCAGTTTTGAGGAAGTTCACCAAATTAAAGGGTGTTTCCTAAACTACGTGCAGCGGTACGAATTAGGGATGTATGGATATTATGTCGGATGAGATGTGATCTAATAGTAGACAAATACTGTGCCATTAGCAAGTACCCTATCTATTCACGTCTGATGGGTCCCCGGAGTCTCAAAATGTAAAGGCCTCTCGTGTGTCCGGCCAGGCCTATACGGTTCCTCAATTACCAGCTGGGCAGAAGCACTTTGTCATCAAGAGGAATTATAGAAAGCTTGAAGAAGTACCCAACCCACTACTTACGAGGATGCATCTGGTTACCTTCCTTTTTTTTTTAAGACCCTTCTGTTAGATCATGGGTTTGTAGAAAGCTCCAGACTACACGCAGGCAGCAAATCCAAGCTTTGGTTGTCTTTAATTTATTTAGGGAAGATATATATCGTTATAAATTTACCTTCCATTTGATGCCCCATAAGCATAGTAGCTTATGTATCATATACTTTATTCCTAGCGCTATAGATTCTAAGTGAAAACGCCAGATCTAGCGCTCCTAGTGCATTTTACCAGACCCCCAGATACTTATGGTGGATTTAAAAGTAGTCTAATTGTATTTTAGGTTACATGTGAAAACTAACCGGATTTATATTTGTTAATAATATTATGGAGTGTTTGTCTATGGTGGGGTCTTCCCGGGGCGCTATTTTAAAATTTACAGTTTTATCGAGTCGAGTGATAAACTGTGCCCCACATAGTTTTAGATTTGAAACCGCGCTCGACTGGTTTCCGACAAGGGAGATTAGGCAGTCATAGGGAGGGGTAGCCTCTGGTGTGGGGAGCTGGTGGGGGGAGCATAGGAGGCATTTCCACTGCTAGGGGCGTCGCGTACCTGTAGTAATGGATAGGTTTGATGGGGACGCGCAATGTTGCTGCGTATATACGCAATGTAGGGTGTGTGTATTCATCACCGTAACCACCGCCGCCACCACTGTTCGCTCCCCCGCAAGAGATTGTGAGGTTCTATGCTCAGGCTTTAGCCTCACCCTTCTTCTCTCCCTTTGTAAGCTTGATGGGCGTAATGGCATCGCAGGAGCAGCGTTCGTTTTCTCCTGACAGCCTCCCCTATCACCTTCGTGGTCTTCCTCCGGCGTTGGGGAACTTCCGCGGATGTCTCCCCATTCTTTGATAACTATAATACCCACTCATATTTGGGCACTTTTCCTGCCCCACTTTCGGCGAACGGTTGTCACCGCAGAGACCCTTGCTCGCTCGCAGGAGCAGGTGTGTGGGAGAGGAAAGGGGGAAGCGGAAATGTGGAGATGGGCTACAACAAGCCCTCATTTCTCCCTTCAAGCATAAACCCACTGTCTCGATCTCCTTGTGCCAAAGAGAACTACCGATCGTTGTTCGGGAAGACTTGTAGTCTTACAGGGTCGTCTGAGGATGACAAAATCTGGTCCCGAGAACCTAGTTGGCCATGTAGAGTTAATGGTATAACGACTAGGGAACTCCTAGGGCTCCTTCAAACCCGCTCCTAACGCTCATCTTCTAAGGTATGATAAGACGTTATTTTTTGATCGAACCCCACGAGTCATATATCCCGGTATCTGTCCAAGACCCCCCCCATACATAATCTAAGTTGTCGATCTTATCCCTAGATTTTAGGAGATAAGCTCCAAGTAATTCTCTGTGGACTTCGGGGCGAGGACTATCATGGGGAGTATGGATTTCACCAGCTCTTGGTAGGCTGGCCCCTCAAGGCCATGGAATATCGAACCGTAAGAAACCGAGCGGCATTAAATCTTAACCTAGGCCGTACCGAAAGTGCAGCGCAAGAATCAATTGCCTCAAGAGCCCAGCATGCACTCGAGGTCAAGCCGCGGGTCGTTGACGGCCTATTAATACTACGTCTGCCGGGCATTGTCAAATGCACGAAACTAATACCGGTAGTTCAACATACCGTAAAAACTCGCTTTTCATTAACTGGCCTGGACTAGGACGGTTCGAAATCGACAAAGTTGCCAAAATAGATGATAGGCCGGGTATCTCTTCCTTTTTTTCTTCTTCGAAAACTCCTGGAAACTTAGCCTTCTTAGTACCGGGGATTGCAAAATGTCCCGGCCCAGGCCAGTTCGTTAAAAGCGAGTTTTTACAGTACTGTATACCCTTGTTATCAAGGAATAACTCTGGCTCGAACAAGTGAGGGGGTTATAACCTCTGGTGCCTTTTCCGGAATTCTAGGCACTTAGATAGTGCCTACAGGCATCAACAGGCGTCGTCAAATCCCAACGCCATCGCTTTTCCAGTATTGCAGGCTCTGAGACGTCAACCAGGCAGACCATGATGTGGGTATCCGCTATAACTGCGCCCCTGAGAAGCTTTTATCATAATGGCCTATCTGGTGGCTGGCGGGTGCGGTTGGGGGTGGTCGGGGTGTGCCTGTCGACTGCGCCAATGTCGAGTGACACTTCGCGAGGGCATCGGTTTTCGTATGGTGCCGTGAGCCCATAGTTTAGAATCTCCGAAAACCGAGTTGCCCTTCGAAACTGTAGAAGAGGCTGGATTCTTGAAAGTGGGTGGTGCCTCTAGCATTATCTGGAACTGGCTTGACATAATCTAGGGGCCCCTGACATCTCTAGTGGCTTGAGATTCGAAGAGAAATATGCTGCTGGGGCAGAAGGAGGGGTCCTACTTCACCTTCTGAAGCAAATACACCCCTCGACTTGCCTAGAGATATTATAAACCTCAATTAGAGTCTACCGTACTACATTATATCGCCTGAATCGGTATTCGCCCCGGTCGGGGGTGTTGAGAATGCGCTGTTAGCTTTTCCAGGTGGAAATGACCAGGGCTTCTGGAGCTCAGTGATATCTGTGGTACCCGGAATGTTGAAGCTACTACCCCGCTATAAGCTTAAGGGTTGCTTCGGCTATCCCTTGGCGACAATTTACTAGGTGTTCCCGATAATGCTACGACTCCAGAAAGTCTTTGAAGAGATATACTTGGCTGGATAGGCCTAGGGAAAAGCTTCGCTCCTGAGCTGAATTGCTGAGTCTCTGAATCGTCATTCGGGGCGAGCCTTCCGAGAAACCCCTCAGCATCCAATATCTTACCATCTTACCTAAGGAAATGAGTTTAGGGAACTATAGCCACCAGGTTACTTCACGAACCAGGGCTACTTTGGTAGGTTGGGCAGAAGATTGGCCTTCTCTGGTATGGCGGGGTCCCCGCTGGCCATCATGCTACGATAACATTAGAAGTTCCAATCACCTCAGATATCTTGCAAGCCTCCAGGCACTAGCAGGGTTCAAACATGAACAGCTGCCCGGTGCAAATAAACAATAACTTATCATATTTTATCAGCCTCCTGGCATCACCAATGCTTTCGCAGCGAGCCCGCTGAACAGCATTGATATCTAGAAAATTTTTCCCTTTTTCTCCACAACCTGAAAAAAGACGTGCGGTCATGGACAGGTCTAGAGCGACAGAGGGACATTAGGTGGATACCCCAACTGTGCACCGAGCCCCAAAGGTTCCCGGGCAGCATTGGAAGGAGCCTTCTATGGTGTTTGCATCGTGCTCATGTTTCGGTTTTTTTTTTTTTTTGAACGTTCACCGTGAGCCTAAGGGGAGCTGGAGCCTAGGAGAGAGCGCGAGGCTGGACTGGGGGGGGGTTTATCTCACGGATGGATGTGAATATAAAAATGAGGTTGCTGGGGGAAAAAAGCTTCGAAAATGACATTCGGTACTTGGAGAAGAGGGCGAGGTGATCGGGGATTCCACTGGCTATCGTTTTACTGTTGTGTTCGCTTTTATAGTCATTTGTTAGATAACGACTTGGAGACCCTCCCCGCTTCATTTCATAGTGCCCTTACATACCCTTTTTTTTTGCCCAGGAACGGAGATGTCGCTGTCGTCAAATGTGCGCAGCTCCTGAGTAGTATGAGGTCTCAAGGATGGGCCCCCTCCACTACCGTAATGTACCACGCGCAGCATAATGACTGGTAACATGGCCAGTACCCGAGAAATCGGGAACGGTAACCACCGGCGGGGAACCGGAATATGCTTCACCAGCAGGTTCAGAGTTGTCAGAAAGCGGATGAGTGGGGTTAAATACGATGCTCAAACATGGAGGCTTCAAGGCTACAGAATGCGAAGGACACAATGTTTTCTACCCTTTCGGCTTGTCCACTGTAACATACTTATATGGGTCCACTAAAACGCCGTTCCAAGTGCAGGGATCGTCAGGCCTTCCTTCCTCGGGAAAAGGATTGTGCATTTGCACCGCAGCTTTGAGGATCATTACCGTTTATTATTTATGATTCTAGGATTGGTTTGATGTTTTGAAAACTTTGAATCTATCCGGCAATGCTACCGGTACAGTACAGTACTGTACATATTCAGGCAACAGCGTTAGTTCACAAGTAGACTAGGACTAACATTGCTGCGTTAATACCCCCAATAAAAACAAAGGAAGTCGGTGGAAATATGATAGTTGCTCAGCCTCGTTCTGCCTCAAACGAACAACTCATCAAATCACTCTCGAGGAAACGAGGCATGATAACTAGCGACTCAGGCTTAGTTTTATGTACGGTACGGTATAGTACCGTACATGGCGGTTTTCGGGGATCTTTTTTTTTTTTTTTTTTGGACTGTTCAAGCCGGTTTCGGCTTTTCGGCTGCTCCGGTGTCGATAGGCCCCGGATGTACGGCAGCGCTCGCAATGGGTTGGAGGGGGATAACAAAGGGTTTCCAATAGCATTCCTCTCTACGTATTTGAGGATTTGATAGGCTGCTTGTATGATACTATACTTGGTAATATCATAGGGTGTCGAGAATGGATACCGGTACTTGTACCGGTAGGGCAGCGAGGACCAACCAACACCTCTCCTCGGAGGAGATATGGTACGATACCGGTACCGGCACCCAACTCGACATGAGAAAGGCTGACTCATCCGGGAGAGGAGGTGATTCTCGCTACCCTATCATTCTCGGCACCCTATCAAGTGCCGTACCGGCAGTCTACTTTACAGTTTAGTATCGTATCAGGTTTCTACAGCTGACATGGGGGTATGCGGTCGGTCATCATGGCGGGGCTGAAGACGGCTCCGAACCAGTTGCCCTGGAGTTCCGACATTGGGTGTGTCGGGAGCTTTCGGGGGGAAAAGTGTGCGGTACGATACAGTGTGCTGCCGGGCACTTGAAAGGAAAATTTTCAACCTCAGCCTCATCTCTTGGAGGATATGACGTTACAGAAGTGCCCAGAGGACACTCCTCTCTAAGGCTACCTTTCTCTGACTCTCAACTGGAGCGAATTACCCATGTATGATATGGTCGTTTTACAAGTTAGGTTTGCCAAGTCTCCTTTCTTTTGTGTATTATGTAAGCAAAATGGGCTATCCATGAGGATTGATTTCACCTGTTCTCCACGTCTGGGACCCCGCAAAAAAGCCCCTGATCAGAGATAATAATTGTTCTCTGGCTAGGGGAGCACGACGAGAGTAGCATCGTCAAGTTGATGCGGGTGAGAGAGGCTGGTCCGCATTCTGTGATCACGTGTTGCGTCCGAAACAGTCTTAAAACCTGACCTCTCGGCTCGCTTCCATGAAACGGGAGGCGGGCTTTCTATTTTTTTCCTTTGCTTCCTGGCATTGAAGCCCCCCCTGCCGGCTTAGGGGGGCAGGGCCAAAATGTGTAGAATTGAGATGGGGGCGCATATCAATGCAATTGTGGCACTCCAAATAAAGTAAAACGCGGCTTGTGGGCCACAATAAGTACCCAACCCCCCCATTTTCCCTTCGTAATCCATTCCACAAACCAAACTTACTTGCTCCTTTCCTTTCAAGATGTGCGGATTAACGTACAACCCTCTCAACCCACCAACAATGATTCACGCACCTCTGCCAAAACATTATCACCACCACCATCCCCATCATCAACACTACAATCATTATCCTCCAAAGCCTCCACCATCATCACCTGCCCAGCCGATCATCAGATCAACATCGGCGTTAAAACCCAAATCCCAAGCAAACACCCACTGCTTAAGACGCGGGTCGAAAACCTCGTTGCCCCCCCGCACTACCACCACAGCAACGAAAGCAACAACAACAGAAACAAAAACGAAGACCCTCCTACTCCGCCGAAAACTCGTCGCGAATCTCAACTCGCTATCACCCTCCACCATCAAATTCTTCTACGCCCAGCCATACACGCACGTTGTACCGTCCAAGCGGCCGAAGTGTGACAGTGCAAAGTACTTACCGAGTATCCCGAGTAGTCGCGAAGGTGCTGACGAACATGAATTCAGACGTCTGAAGCGGTGTGAAACGGCGGGAGATGAGTGTGCGAGGGCTGGAGAGATAGTGCTCGATCGACGGAGGCGAAGGCGGATGAAGAGACGAGGCGAAGGCGGAGGACCGGTTACCAGGAGTAGGGCTCGTGCGAAGGAGATGCTTGAGAGGATTAATACGCGGTCGAGGACGGCGACGAAATAACCACATCCCTAACGGTCATCTGCATACGGAAAGAAGAGAAAAAGGGGGATCGGAAAGGGTGCTGATGGGTGGTGGTGGTGTTTGTAGTGTTTATATTATTGTTTAGGTGTTACTTTGGAGTTTTTTTATTTTTTTATTTCATGTCTTTCCTATGCACCATTTTTTTCCCCAAGTTTTCTTCCGTTCTCCCTCGAGGGAGGAATGAAAACAGGATAAAAAACAAAAAACAACTGATTAATTCGGGGTTTTGTTTACGGTTTATATTTATATTCATTTCGTGTCATTGGGGCATTGCAGAATTTACAAAAGGAATTGGTTATGGAGTCTTTGTGCCGTTGTGTTGAGGGATAGGACAGTCTTTGTTATCGCTTGCCGTTACCTGCTATCATAGTCCATCGTGTGTTGCGGGAATAATCGGAGATGGGAAGCATGCATGCTGCTGAGTGAGAACTAGAGTGAGAAGGGGAGGGGGAGCATGGAATGGAGTGCTTACCATCCGAGTTTCGGGCCGGGCCGAATCTCACAGATTGCTTTGTTGCTGGTATCTTCTACTCGGGCAGGTGGTGGTTGGTGGTGATGAGGGATGGATGGGTGTGTTACACTATGAGGCTCTCTGCCTGTCAAGGTCTTACCGGTTCATACTCGTAATATTCCTACATGTATGATCCTTATGGTCGTGGGAAGATGGGATAGGCTTTCTCACCTGTATTCCCGGAATTATACAAGTACGATATACTTGACCTTCGGTTCCCTCGAAGTATTCTTGAATCTCCTACTGACTGCACCATGCCATACGCCGCCCAGCATCCCTATCCCCCACCACTACCGGTACCGGTACCAATGTAGTCAGCCAGCTAGCCAACCAGCCAACCAACCCTCCCGCCTACCCAGATGCTAGGAGCGCATCACTAGAATAAACTTTGCCCACAATGCACTTAATCACTGCACGGGACTACTCGGGAAACATCGCACTTATGATACGAGTACAGTACCGTACTGTATCATACTCATACCTCACGCCTCGTGCCCCTCAAACAGCACTCCCCCCCCCACGAAAGCACCAGGCAACCAGGCAAAAATCCCCCAAACCCATCATAACCGCACAGAACTATAGTTAGTCAGCTACACACTTCCTACTATAATACCTTGTATATACGAAGTACCACACCACACCGCACTACATAAGATATACATACGATAGATAAAAAAAAAAAAACCACACCACACACATACACACACATGTACCAACCAAGGCGAACGAATTTCCCGAAGACAATGATTCAGAGAAATTCCCACAGGCACGCCCGTGGGGGTATGTATGTGGGGGGCTTGTTGAATTATACAGTATGATACTAGTCACTACCGGTATTGTACAGTACCACGCCCGATGAGTACTGTACTTGTAGATAGTGGGTAACCACGTACCGTACCGAACTTTACTGTACTATACGTGCAGTTACAATTATATATATCTGTAAATTTAAATTTGCCCATCTCCCAGCCTTCCTTCCCCTCCTCCCTCACGGTGACCAGGCGAAAACGGGGAAATTCGCACTTGGAAGGCGGAGGTTTGTGTGTACAGTACTAGTACTTGTATACCTTTACCAAGTGCGATATTATGCGTACGCGTTATGGACGCCTGTGGGGCTTGCTAGTGGACCTTTCTGGTATTATGATTTATCGTTGCTTGGGAAAAATGTCCCGCCTACCGTACTATGACCGTGAGGTTTTGTGTTCCTTTCTTCTTCCTTTTTTTTTTATATCCTGGTGATGAACTGGTGAGGCTGCTCACTTTTTTTTTTTTTTTTTTTTATATAGTTTTTTTTTTCTCAGCCCGGTTTCATTGTTCGAGATTTCAGAGGGGGTGGGCTACGAGTGATATTAAGTGAGTACATATATATATATTTTTACGAGTGGTGGATTGGAAATGATTGTCTCTGTAAATGGGGTAATGAGGGGGGTAGAAGAAAAAAAAAAAAGTTAAAAAGAAGACTGGAGGTACAAATTCCCATTCTTGTATGATATCATAATTCCCGACCAGGTCAAGTAAAAAAGTAGTATATCCGAAACGCGCCAAAAATAACATTTCGTACAAATGGAAGAGAGAAGAGGAAGAAAGAAAAAAAATATATTTAAAAATCAAATGAATCCCTTCTTCCCCACCACGCCAGTACCTACACCACCGCCGCTGACGCCGGCGGCCATGCCAGCGATTTTAACCGGACAGGGATTCTTCAGTGCGCCGAATCTCCCCTCCAGGAATATCCTCCTCCAGGTACGCATTTGCCCCTGATGCTTGCTCTTGACAGCTTCACTGGGGAAGCCTGCTTGCACACTCGGTTTTGAGGTTCCGATGACAAAGTGGGTGTCCATCCCGTCCGTTGTCGGGGAAGTGGGAGGGGGGGAGGAGTAGGCAACGTTGACCACATTCGGGTGCGCCCATGGACATATGGTGCTACACCATTTCCCCAGTACCGCCAGGAGCGGTAAGTAGAACCCGTCTCTGCCGTCTTCCTCTTCCCCTCCTGCTCCGGAAGCGCTGGGGGGGCAGGTGAGCTGGGAAGCCTCGGGCCGCAGAACGACGGAGAAGACGTACGCGATGGCGCAGAACACGGTGCATATGGGCAGTGCCACAGAGTTTAGGGTGTGCATGCTCGGGTCTACGTTGTCCCCGTTATCGAGTCTAAAGATCTGATTCCTATCGCGGAAGGGGAGGATGAATTCTCTCCAGAGCGTCCTCAGCGAGGCCTTTTGGTGCTCGGGAAGGGTTGGGGTCGTGTTGTTCAGTGTCCAGGTTTCCAGCAGGTGGTAAATGTCTGGCTTTGTCGCGGAGTAGGCCGTTGACAGGATCAGGTTGTAGCCTTGGGGCGTTGGTGCGCTCCCGACCATTGGAGGTACGGATGTCGATGGAGCTGTAGTAGTGGTGGCAGTAGTGCAAGTAGTGGATGCGGAAGCAGCCTTTTCTACAATCCAATCGAGCGCACAGCCCGACCCTGTTCCTGCGAGGATTGATATCTCAGATGGGATGGTCTGCATGAGAGCTTTGCAATTCAAGCATGGGTCCTTGAGCTTCATGCCAGCGATGGGCCCGTCTTTGGTTATGTATGGCATGTTCCGGAATACGGATGTGAATACAGCTAGAGAGCGGATCTCCCCGCCTCCCAGGAGTTTGGTTGCGCTCACCATTGCTGGCAGTGGGAGGGTTTCTCCGCAGTCGCCGTATTCGTGGTAGGGCTTTGCTGCCGGTGCACTGCCCGGGGAAGAAGAGGTGGGGGAAGAGGAACAAGGGGGTGTGGTTTGTAGGATGTAGTTTGTGAAGCCGTAGGATGGGGGAGAGCCGTATGGTGCTGGGATGAAGGTTGGTGAATGCTGCTGTTGGTAGTGCTGGAGCTGAAGCTGGAGCTGGGAATACAGGGGTTGAGCGTAAAGAGGATTGTACCCGTATGCTGCTGCCGCGCATACCCCGTTTGACCCGTATACGGGGGGCTGCTGGTGTTGGTACTGGTGCTGCTGGTTTTGTTGTTGTTGGGTATACGCTAGCGACAAACCATAGGCTGTATACATGGATCCGTAGTTCGGACTTAAGCTCCCATATGCTGGGGCAGGGGGGTACGCCGGCTGTATGAAATTATATGCGGAGGGGTCATGCGAGAAGGGCGGCGGTGGCGGGAGCGGTTGTGGGGTGATGGGCATTCCATATTGATATTGGCAAGGGGGGGGTGTAAACTCCTGCTGCTGGTAGTGATGAGCAATAGACCCGTACGCTGGTAGCGGAGTACCTTTCTCCGATTCGTATTCGCCTGAGGGTGGTTCGTCCAATGTTTGGAGAGCCTCGTGCAGTGTTTGGTAATTGAAGACATCTACCACCTTGTGGTGGGGGTGGAATGTGGGTAGCGGGGCTTGTTTCTCAAGGCACTTAGACGCAGCTGAAAAGCATTCAGATCTTGGTTCGTATGACGGATGATGTGTCTGCACATCATATCTCTGCGCACATGGATGGTCAGACATGGGACGAGATGGAAGGGGAGTGCAAATAAGAATATCAAGCTGAGACATACAGAGCACTCCATTGGCACACCGTCAATATCCGCACGACCACTTCCTCCGCTAAGACGCATATTCCTGGAAATTACAAGATCGCGGAGTCAGTGTCCAATACCTCGATATATCCTATACTCCATTGGTTGAGCTTATCGAGTTTTACCTGATGATCTGATTGGCATAGAGCCCAATACACCAAGAGTCGTTAGTGTTTGCAAAAGCTTTCGGTGCATCCTGGAGCAGCTTCTTCTTGAAGGCCTTTTTCCCGATAAAACTTCCATCCCCGTTAAATCCGATCTCATAGTACTTCTGCTCAACCCAATTTCTGACTGCGGGATTGTCAACATTCTCTGACACCGTGTACCCCCCGGAGGGTCTGTTGGCGGTGATTGCAGCCATGGGGCGTATCGTGTTGTATGGTATATCTTATCGTTCTCTGTTTTTGAAACTGGCACGATGGGGGAGTGAGTGAATGAATTTAGTTCCGCAGGCAATGTGTGTGCGTTTTAATAGTCTGATCTTATTTTTTTTTTGAAGAATTTCGTGCCGTTGCCGTTGCCAGGGCATATATAGGTTTCTCCAAAGCTCAGAATCCAGTAAACATTTGCGGGGGAGAAGGACACTGGACCGGGACGCTGTGGGTCAGTAACAACGCCAACGCATTGGGGGGTAGAGAAATTCTGGGCAATGATTGATGTGCACACTCGGAGCTGACTCGCTGCACTCGCTTATTGCTGGTCCTTTTCTCATTCGAACGCTCTTTTGTCGGTATCCAGTGATAGAGTCCAATTTGAGAGATTTCTGGGAAAAAATATAGCAGGTGTGCTGAATGATCAACTGAGGAAGCCTTATCCTTCTCCCTCTCCATTTGTAGTGGCTCTTAAGGGGGGATTAAGTGCTGTCGACTCAGTGGGATTCTTGCGGCAAAACGGTATGATTCACTTGTATCCTTCCGGCCCGTCCTAATAAGTTAACCAACGTCATGCCAGTGGACACCCCAGCACTGGGGTAGGGGATGTTAGTCCTCTGCATTATGGTCTAGCTTAAGCCCCAAAGGCGCGGTTATCCTTCAAAGAACCTGGAATTCCCCTCACATATCGGAAAGCTTTGATTTGCCACTGGATCCGCGAGTTATGTGGCAGAATAGTTCGTCCGGAGAGGTGGATTTTTGACAACGCATCTTGCAGAGACCCCGCCCCAAATCTCTGGAGCTATGGCGCACGCTTTACCACCGCTTGGCCTGGACGCCTTAAGTGTGGGACTTGACCGATTACTCGAGTGCACTCTAACGCTCCAAATAAGTTAGCAAAACGCCCTACTTTGGGGGGGACCTTAGGATTACTGCTAGAGCGGTGTACCTATAAAAGTTCGAGTACGGTACTCGTCCGCTACTGCCCGACGGGCCGTACCCGAAGCCTCGGGTTGGCCGGTTTGGGGGACGAGGATCATGAGTATCATGCATCAATGGATAAATGATAGCTTATGGTGCACTATTTGCGTGCCTGTACTCGTAGCCTCAGATCGTTCTCCAGTCTTTACGATCTCTACGCATATCGATAGACAGGTTGAAGTTTTTTGAGGCTGATGTACTCGTGTAAATTATTTGGGTCGGAGTCCAGAGTAGTGTACGGTGTTGTTACACCAACGCCAAGAATCAATTGAGCTAAACCCAAAAAAACCGGAGGGCAGAGCCTCAATCAAAACAATCACTACATGCCAGTAATATAAGGAGTAATTATTGTAGGAGTACTGTACTTTAACTAAGCATTGAGTATAGAATCAACTAGAGCCCTTATTCGGACAATTCCTAAACGCACCTTTGGAGCATTGGGGTCGAACAACTTGCTTGCGCATTTCTCAAACAGAAGTAAAGCCGATCGTACTGTTGTCAAGCATGGTGAAAACAGTAGGGCAATGTTGATGTGTCTCCATTAAGCCAAAAAAACTTGCAGAAATAAAAGGCTAGGTATGGTAAACGCGGCTGCTCCTTTTTCCCCACCTCTATCGATACTAAGAACTTGGGCGATGCATTGAACCTAGGACCATGGCCAGCACCAGTGTGTGATGTCTTGTATTGTATAAACCGCCACAACTTCCCCAACTACCGTACCCCATGAGGCAATGGTATGACTGGTTCAGGACTTAATGTTAACGTTACCACCACTGCCCACTCCCATGAGCCCTTGAACATCGATAGGGAAATTTTCATTAAGGAACCCCGAAGGGTGTAGTACAACAGCCAACAATGACTGCACTATGTGCTTTCACACTGGTATGTTTACCCCCACATCTACACCTCCACGTCCACATCCGCCATTAACTCCTCATTGAGTGTTCTTCCTGAGTCCGGTTTGCGGATATATCTCATATCTCTCTCTTGCTTCTTCCGGGAGAGACCCCATTCTTGCCCTGAAGTAGGAGCCTTACCGGGAGGATGTACGGTATAGCAAGCTCCTGATGTGGGCCAGGTTCTGCACCCGGAGTAGTGGTGGTGGTGGTAGTGGTTGGTTTCATCTACGCATAGGTTTCCTTCTCAATTCATGGAGTCTTAACAGCCCCGAGCGTTCGGTGATCGCTACCTTGAGGGAGGGTCAGAATGACCAGACTCAACTCAAACGTCAATCTGTCTGCACAGGATGTTAGCCCAGTAAAATGTGAAATTTCTGCATCCTCGAGGCCTAGGCTGAGTTCAAGATATTTGCTTGTCTGAGCGTCAACCTGCCACAACCCGGGAAGCACACGAGGTGATGATTATGCCGTCTTTCGGGTGAACAATATGACCAGTGCAGGGAATGCCTTAAGTGCGCTCCTTTGTGGTGATGTGCAATATGTCTTATCATCGCGGCCTAAACCTATCACAGGGGCCATTCTGAAATTGACGTGCAGAATTTGTGGTATTCTGAAGGGTGCTATTCTGGAGGTCTCGGGCATGCCATTGTATCCCGTAGGTGAGGGGATAGAGCACTCTCCAACTTACATTTTCTCTTGGGACTTTTCGAAATGCGCACCTGTCGAAACACTTGGGAATCAGTCATCAGATGATCTCCTCTTGCCACTAGCCTCTTTGTCAATCCAACTGCTCTCTTAACTCAACTACTCTCCCTCCTTGGATCGATGTGTCGCAATTACTTCTTCGAGCCAAGTTATAGGGTGCTTGGATCCTTGCAGAATGCCCAAGACTCCAATGATTGGAAATATGAATCAGAAAGGGGCACGTGGTGTATATGCGATGTGTTTTAGATGTCCGTTATGAACTCTTTGGAGTCTTTCCACCCGCTCTCGGCATCTCATACAAATTCCCATATACCTATGAGAGCAACAGGCCAAAGGCAGCCATAGATTTCGAAGTTTTGGGCATTCGTTCTCACCTGGCAGGCTCTAGAGTTGGGCATGGGTGGCCATGTTGAGGGAAAAAAATCTGCAAAACAAAAGCAGGGAGGTTGTTGCAAATGAATACCCCAGTCGCCACTGACCGGCGAAGGAAACCCTGAGTGCGTTGGCGATTCGATTAGATTAGCCGCTCACGAGAGTCTCTTCCTCCGCAAAGAATCCCCTGAACTGGAATAACTCACAATATTGAGCCATATGTCTCCCCCCAGATTTATTCTCCCGTCATTGTGCGATATAGAGATATAAGGTGGGGTTGACTCTCGCCGCATACTGCGGTCGAAATATTTGCCCTGGTATGACACCTGTGTGCAAACTGAGTTGCAGTGCGACGGGCTAGGGATTTTTGTGTACTTTTTCGTTGATCAGCTAAAAAGTTAATATGCGCGCAAGCAGGTTACAGGACCAGGCGAATCGCTCCCGGTGTCAGGTGGCAGAAAAGGGTTTTGGTTCGGCCCTCTCACCAGATGACAGGTGCTTACCTCTATGAAGAAAAGGACTCTCGTCCAAATGGCTACCGAGAGAAAGTGCTTAATGTTTCTGGTTGAGCACTTCCGCCAACTCATTTGTAGTCTCCGTGAGCTACTACTACTGTGCTGTACCTGAGCCGTCCTAACAGCCAAACCCTTACCTAGTAGTTCCGAGTCTCAGCGAGTCTCAGCGAGTCTGAGCACCAACAGGATAATCTACCCGCCTTCACTTTTCACACCCACTACAAACCTTGGATGACCACAATATCCTATGCGACCAATCCTCTGTATTTGGTCGCATGGACACATAGGGCCTGGATTTAGGTCTTGTGCCCGTGAGCCGGGGGGTTCATCGTAGAAATGATTTTGGGCTGGGCACTCACAGCCTGGCTTGCTTCGACTGAACCCAGTATAATTAATGCACGGCTAGTAAGCTTAGGTAAAGATCCGGAGAAAATTGACGTTAGCCAATGGATTCGATATCGTGGTTAAAACTTTTGCTCCGAAAGCACTAGGACTCATGAGCCGTTGATACTGTCCTGTGTCTTTAGCGCCGACAGCCCTGTGCGTCTGCGCATGTTTGTGAGGCCAAGGAACCATCAGCTCTTGAAGCGATAAGGCTGAGTGGGTCTTGCACCCGATTCCCCCCAGGTGACCTGGCTCGAGCTTGATGGGTTAATTTCAGCTGAGGGGAATTTCTAACGTAGCGTGGTTAGCGGGGGGTTCCAATGGACTGATAGCAGTGTGAACATACTTGTACTAGTACAGGTACCTCCCTTGTATTCGAGAGGGTCTGTAAGATATGATAAGAGGATAAACATTCGCCTTGAAAAGAGCTACTTCGGCCACCAACGATTAGCTATCGAAAGGGATATATGTTACGGACTTTGTGAGAGGGGTATGTTGTAGTGATGGAGCGAGGGGTGGCGATTGGGACGACTGCCTACTTAGTAACTGTATGGTAACTGGGACACCTCCTGAATGGATAAGCCACCCCAGGAAATCTGAGTGCTTATCAATAATCTGGGCTTAAAGGAGCTCTGGAAACTGCTTTCACTTCACTTCAGTAATCTGCGGCAAATTTGAAAAAGTAAATTCTGTTAACTTTAGGGTGTTTGCATCCGGGCTGCATACGGGATGTCAAATAGTCGGCTAGATAGATCGATCAGGTTACAAGATTTTAGAAGTGTTCATTCTTGCTCGGGAGAGCATATTGGCGTAGCCATGAGTCACTCATCAGTATTGTTGCTTTAGGTGGTTTGAGCTAGTGGTACCTCAGATTTTCGAGTGATTGTTTGATTTAGGATTCTTCCAACCCGAGTGACATTATGTGATGTTCGAGATCAGAGATTAACTGTTGTCATGTAAGTTACGAGTACGGGTGCAGCCGTGTCCGCAAAGTTCTCTTACCCTTCCTTGTACCTTATTAACTCAATAGATTGGGTATGATATAATATCTCCGTACAGGGTTCTAAACTCCGTACCAGGGCAACCGATCCCTAACCAAGCATAGTATCATGGTCAACAGAAAAGGAAAGGGAAATCGTGTGAGTCACTGCTGTGTTTGTGAGGTGAATTTGACACGATCTCCCGATTCCTTCCCTTTTTGTTAACTACCGTACTACGGTAGGCTCTCTAGGGAGCTTTGGCTTCGGGACGGAGATTAGAACTCTGAGCGGAGATACTCAATTTGTTAGTTAATACGGGGTCTTAGGAGCTTGGCCTAGTATCAACAAGAGAATAGCAGGAGGCGTATAGATCCTCTTTTCCGATATGCCTTTAGGGGCGCCGCAAACCCCTATTATAATTCGTCTTACCGAGTGGTAAAGTAGAGAGAATTAGCCATGCTTTTCCAAGGGCTGGTACTTGGAGGGGTACTGAAAGAACGATATTCGGTCGGATCGGTAATGTCTAAAAGGTACAGTACTTGATCGATGAGGATTCAAATGGAGAATTAGACAAACGAAAAAAGAAAAGTGTAGAATCAAACAATGATCCACGATCGTTTGGGATAGCACGGTCCTTTGGCTTATTCACTTTCAGTTCACTCGCATATATGCACTTGTTCGTTTTCGTAGTGCTTGGATTTCCGTGGTTGTAGCTCGTTCGCGTTCTCGTGGTTTTTCGTATCGTAAACTAAAGAAAAAGAAAGGTGGGAGAAATCCCCTAAGTATGATACAACAAGAAAAATTTTCCCTTCTCAACTCTCAAACAAACCCTTCCATCGTGAACAAACCCTAGAAACCTCTACCATGATACAAACAGAGTTATACAAATCAAAGAAGACATGAATTTGAAGTTTTCCCCTAACAGTACCGGTATGAGAACTTATGGATAAGGCCGTACAGCACTGTACAGTCTGGATCGATGTCGGAATGGTAGTATCTTAGAGAGTCCCTATCTACACCATCATTCTTTAAATTTCCAATAGGTTTCGGGGGGAATACACCATTGCTAGCAAGAAAAATTGTCACCATATCGTAAAAACTGGAATAATTGAGCCTCACACTCAAAAAAAGCAACTATTACCCTACCCTGAGGGCAACGGGTGAGGTGGAGATACCACAGACCTTACTAGGAGAGACAACTTCAGCGTCCTTGAGTGAAGCTCTATTATTCTATCATAGTTCTTGCGGCTTCCAAACTGGCCCGGGGTCGCCTCCAGGGGTTTTGAGGGGGATCTCTTCAGAAACAGTCAAGAGAAATTTGGATTTAGTGAGGGTAACTATATGAAAATAATCCCTCAGAGAGGCGGAAAAAGGGGTGGTAGGGTGCCGGTAGGAGGCAAAGGAGAGCTGAGGGAGGGTACAAGAGGGCGGGGAGAACGGACGGGAAATTTTCCCCCCACGCGCAAATCCCAGAAACAGATCCTGACGGCACTCCCGCGTCGATTACGCATATCAGCGATCCGGCTGGACCATTAAACTTAAGTATGAGCCTGTCTTTAAGGACTGTGAGGGCTCTGCTTGGACATGTACCTATCGTCGCTTTGGTAAAAAAGAAAAGTGGAAATTAAAAACCTTGTCGAGCACAATGCTCCGGTAAGAGATAAAGAAGGATCAAAACCCCTGCCCCGAGCTCTTGAGTTCTACCAATTCCCAATATCTTGTCATCTACCAGGCTCTCCTTCCTCTGGAAAATAATAACAACAACAATAGAGAACCAATGGCTAGAGGAGAATTCATGAACTGCGCTCTGGAGATGTTTCTTCAAAGCCATGCGCAGGAATTTGAACACTGCTGCGAGTAAGGGTCCCGGGCAGGCGTTGAGTACCGGTAGTGGAGTTATGAGATCTTTGAAAAGTGACTTGAAACACATGCTTTAGTAAGTTTATGGCAATACTTTTCCTTCTCCCGTCTCCTTTTGGTGGAAGTTAAGTGTCCCTTTGCCTCCCAGGCCAGCTGAGACTTTGATGCACGAATTTTAGCAACTCTCCACCCACCACCTAGATAGAAATTTAATAACAAAAATTACCCAGTATCGGTTCCAGTCATAATATTATCGGGTTTAAGGGCTGGAGCTAAGATATCCCTTCGGTCTTTAAGCGTGTCTGCATGCCCGACGAGTGCCATGGCTCTTCCATGTCTCACCTAACACATATCTATCGCTCGAGGGAATATCGGACCTAAAAATTCCTCAATCCGAGTTCATAAGGTGGAGAAAGCAAGGAACTCCAAAGGGATGCTTTCCTGAGCCTATTTCACCTAGAGTCTATGAGCATGCCAATTCAGTCATCTCTATTAGGAAGATTACCGTATTAGGAAATTAATACCCTGGCCAAAAGTGGTCCATGTATCATATATCTTAAGCGTGGGAATAGGGAAGAATGAAAATTTTTTAGTAGAACAGGGGACTCGGCAGCTATTGGTTTTAATAGGTTAGGGATAGCGAGATAACACAGAAAAGACGAGCCGCACGGACCCCAACTGGCCCCTTCCTGGTCCTCCTCACCTTCACGATAACTTTACTCGTACTCGGTGATTCGTAAAGTGTCCGGAAATAGATGTGTTCAGATCCTCGAATCCGGGCGCAAAAATCGGTTTTTGGCATTTTTATGTCGAGATAACCTTTACCTGTAGACCACCTTTTGCGCATTGGCGAGCAGCAATAACCTCACTAGTCGGTGCTGCTTTTCAACCCCTTAGGCCCGCACTGGACCCGCTTGGCTGATTATCGACAAGGAATCTAGGTGCTCACTGTGCCGATACTCGAGTACTAGTACAGTACACAATTGGACCTTATTTACTCAGTCTAATACCGTAGGGCCCTCCGCTGTGCACGTTTATTCGTAACGCCCTCGAAACCAGACCCGGAATAAAAGTGCTTAACTTGCACTCGCGTGCGTAGCCGTGCACCTTGTCCCTCTCAGCTAAGAGTTTTAATTGGCTAAGGGATTGACCCTCAAATTGCTCCTTTCCTGGTCTCCCAATCGAGAATGGCAGCGATCAACATTCCGGCCAGACTGACGTTTTCTGCAGGGTCAGGGTTCTTGTCTTGCTCTCGCGCGGATTACTAAACCCACCTGACGGGTCGTTATCAAGCACGCAGGTGTTCTGTGTACTATATTCGGAATTGGGGATCGAAAAATGTAATTAGCGGGTGGATTAAAAGTGGTCTGCCGTCTCCCTTGGCCAGCGTTGTTACTTGGCTGGGCCTTGGCTGGCAGAGTTTATAAAGCCCGCGAAACTGAGCTGGAAACGAATTGCTTGATATATCACTGGAGAGCACAGTACTGCCTGAGCAGGTGCTAGAAAACAAAAAAGTGACTAGGGTATGCGAGTTGCGCTGTTCCCGGGTGGGGCAATGTGGGACTAAGGAGTAAGAAAATACGATCCAAGAGTATTATATTGGTCGGAAATTTAGAGAGACACTAGTGTAAGATTGAAATCCAACCCGACTTGTTTAGAAATTAATTCGGCATGTGAGATATACGAATTAGATGAGCGTATGTGAATGCGGAAAAGCTATCGTCTACAGTGTTCTGTTTACTTTTTGGCCCAACGCCACAACCTCTCTTTTTGGGCTGTTCGGTGCTGCACTGACGTTCCGGACTTCAGAAGACTGACTGAGTGAAGACCCTTTCGGAGCTTGAGATTGAAGGAGCTATGAGACTTGTGTTGATTACCTCACTTGGCCTAGTTTGAGGGGAGCTTTCGCTCAACTGTAAGGTGCCATATACTTTGAGGGAGCCGGACATTATCCGAGTGATACTCTATGCATCTATCCTCGTCCTCATACATTGCACACAATATCCAATGCGACAGATATTCCGTATGGCAATTCATACGACTCATATTCACCGGCTTCCCGATCCCGCCATCTACTCCTACCCGTTTGCCTGTAACAGACTATACACCACTGGTAACGAATAATGGGAATGAGGAACAAGAAACACAATGACAAGGGCCAAAGTCTAAGTTAAAGAGGATTCGAAGGAAAGAAAGGAAAAAAAGGAGATAAATAGTAAATAGACAGCCAGACCCGGAAAAAACGCATGTTATGAAAGTCTATTTACATCCGAATTGACTGAGGTTTTGCCTACACCAATCCCTCACTCGGTAATTGTTTAAAGAATGAGCATATGCCTAGGAACGAAGGAGGGATGTAAATGAGAAAAGGTAAAAAGACAAATGAAGGAGGCGACGGTAAATCCTGGTAGATGGAAAATAAGAGGATTAGTCAAGCGTTGTTGGGATGAGTGTCAGTTTTCCTTGCAGGGTACTGTACCTGAGCTTCGGGGCAACATAGAAGGAGGTTCAGGGAGAGTGAATGGTTTGATTGAGGAGAGATCACTATTTATGGACGGGGAGCGGAGCTCTTGCAGTCCAATACCCCCTTCCGGGCACCAGGGGCTCCCGATCGGAGTACAGGCTGGCGATTAACGTCGGTGGAGTTGGTGTAAGGGTCATCACCCCCAAACTGCATCACCACCACACACTTGTCACTACGTCCAGTGAAGGGTGGGGGTGATTCTGAGCCAGCGCAATCTGCTGTGTCGGGATTGACACAATTCAGTTCAATAGGGTCCTCGCAGCTCCGTCATGTTCTACACACAGAGCCCAGGACAGTGGTGTTTGATTCCCATTATCTAATGTAGTGTACAGCCATCTTTCAGCTCTAAAAGTATCTTCGCTACTTCCTCATGCCCGAACCCAGCTGCCCTGCAGAGCGGTGTCTGGCCATATTCGATCTCTGCCATATTGGGGTCGACACCCTCTCGCTCCAAGAGCATTTGTACAACTCCTTCATGGCCGTTCTTAGCCGCCCATAGGAGTGGCGTCTGGCCATATTCGGTGTCTGCGGTATTGGGATTGACATCTCCTCGCTCCAAAATTATCTTCACTACCTCCTCATGTCCAAGATCAGTCGCCCAGCAGAGCGGCGTCTGGCCGTATTTGGTGTCTGCCATATTGGGATTGATATCCTCTCGCTCCAAAAGCATCTTTACTATCCCCTCATAACCGTTCCCTACCGCCTCCGAGAGTGGTGTCAGGCTATACTTGTCTTTGGTATTGGGGTTGACATCCTCTCGCGCCAAAAGCATCTTTACTACCCCCTCACGCCCGCTACTCGCCGCCTCGCAGAGCGGTGTCCAGCCATATTCGGCGTCTGCCATATCAGGATTGACATCCTCGCGCTCCAATAGAACCCCTACGACCTCCCTGTGTCCTCTCCCCGCTGCCCATGTGAGAGGCGTATTCCTGATACAATCAATCGCATTAACATTCCACTCTCTCATCTCTAACAGAGCAGCAACTATCCCCACCATCCCGAAATATGCTGCTCCGTGGAGTCCCGTGAAACCTCTAGGTCCTCCCCGGTGGTTGGAATTAGGCCCGCGGTGGAAGTGATAGGGGCCCTCGCGGCTTTCCCGATTATAGTGTAATAGGAGTAGTTGGGCAGATATATGCCTATCAAATCCATCGAGAAGCCTCAGTGTAAGTGTTTTTACATTTTCGGTCATCTCCCTTTTTGCATGTTCCCCCCAGTGACAAGAAGCGTACTCTAGAAGGGGCATTTCCGAGGGGGCCGAGTCAAGGGTTGGTGAAAGATCCCAGACACACCCAAGGTTGAGGTATGTCAAGCAAACCTCCGCAATCGTTGAGTGGGGGCTATGGAATAGGGTCGGATCATTCGAGAGATGCTCTTTTAGAGTAATGTGCACTAGTCGGGCAGTAGAGGAAGACTCCTCAACCGTGACGAGACCTAGAGAAGATGCTAGAAGTACCCGTAACGCAGGAATATTTTCAGCGTCCTGATCTGCAGATCCAATCTCTACCCCCAAGGCATGACGGAGCTCCTCAACTCGTAATGGCCGCTCCGAATGCAATACCCACATCAGGACCTTCAGTCCGAGTATTGATTTATTTCCCTTCTGTGCCTTCAGTCGGGTTAGAGTTGCCGTGTATGCACCACCCAGTCCATTTCCTTGCGTCATCCTCTCAAGTTTCTTTCTTCTTTGATAAATTTTCACCTCTCCCAGTATTGCATCGAGGTTGAGGGAAACGAGTAGGAATCTGTGCACAATCGTTGGTAAGTATTCATCATAGATAGAGTGGAAACGCTAAATGCTCCTACGCACATATCTGATATCTTTTCTAGGAAAACCCTAATAATATCCGCCCGTAAATCATCGCTCATCGCCTCTGGCTCGGTGTCCCTATCTAACCTCATCTCCAGATAACTTCTAATATCACTGGTCTTAGGGCTGATGGGTATCACAACCGCATTGGTGAAATATCTTTGAACATCGTTCCTAACCTGGGGCCTTCCAGTGAGGAATATTCGTGTCTTGGGGGACTCCCGAACAATATCTCCTAGGGATTCAAGAAGCTCAGGCAGGTACTTCGGCAAGCACTCATCCAACGCATCGATACAGATAAAAACTTGGGATAGCGAGGAAATAGTAGTCCTTAGCATTCCCATCAGATCCGGGAGTCTCAGCCCTCTCCCACCAAACCCCGTTTTCCCTTTCTGAAACGCCTCACGCAGATATTCCGGGATGTCCCATCTGCCTACTAGCTACCTCAGGATAGCTCCCATCATGTTTGTTATTGTTTGCTCTTGCTGGGAGAGGTAGTCGCAGTACAGGCCTGCAACCGCCATATCTTCATTCTTTGCTTGATCACACAGACTGTCAATCACCAGAGAACTATTATTTCTGGCTGTTAGCGATATTTTCTTCTTTCAAAGGATCCCGCCACTTACCTCAAATATGTCTTACCGACTCCTGGATTCCCGTTGCAAAACAAGACAGCTCTATCGACACCACCCTCACTACTCCTCCACTCCCGGAACTTGCTTTCTTCCAAAAGCCAATCCCCGACACCGTCGAATCGCTCGGTGCGCACGCCTTGGTGCCTGGCATTTGGCTCTAATGGAGAGAGCCAACGCATAATCTGCGCATCCTCGTCGGACCCATAAATATTGAAACAATCCTTTATGTTGCCGCTGCCCGCATTGTGGTGGCCCATGTGGACCTGTATATGAGTACCGGTAGTCTGGGCCATGTTTGTCTGTGCGGAATGTTGGATGAGAAATAGTTGTATGAATTTTCAGGGGGGCGATCTTACCAAAATAGCAACCTTTTTTTGTGACACTATGATACGGGAAGGGCGCATGACAAATACGAAACATGTCTCACCGACGGTTGTGTCCAGTGATTGTAGAAAGCTGAAATGCTTGAGGTGCTTGTACAGTACCGTACTTGACTATTCACAAAGCATTCGGATGCTTTGGCGCCAATGTATATCAACTGGCACCTAAGCATGGAATCTTGGCGTTAAGGCATTCTAACACTTTATGGATGGTCAAGTACTGTACCACACCCGTACTTAACAAAAGAGAAAGAGTGTGTGGTTGTATTGGCAATGGTGGGTATCTAATTGTTTCGGTGCTTTGGAAAAACAATCTTCATGTTACTCCCGCGGCCGAGTCGAAGTTGGACACCCAGAAAGCCTAGTGATCGCCGGACCAATAAATGTGCATTCTGGAGATGCCAAGTGGAGCGATGTGATTCTGTATACCATAAGTACTGTAAAGTGTGCACAAACTTCATCACCACCCAACAATCATTCACAACGAATATGAGCACTGCATGACTGAAATCGTCCAAACTTCCACGATGTCAACTCATTGATCCCAAAGTGGATCTCATATTCCTCTGCTCAAGAGAGTGGCTGTTTTAATACTTTATTGGCATGCCAAAATGTCGTACTGGATAATTGAACATGAGTTAGGAACCCAAAAGGCTACCCCAGAAGCTATAATTAAAAGAGCAAAGGTAGGTCAGTTTTATTCCAATACAAGTTGAGAGAGATAGATAGGACTTACCTTATCATAATCTAGGCTCATGCATCCGATTCCAATGATTTTGATGATGTTCTATCATGTTTAGATAGTGAGCATAGTGGTGGTATCTCAGAGAGATTCCTGGAAGGCTGTGAGGAATCACTTGCATTACTTGACCTGAGCCAAAAGGATGAAGAGCACTAGGAAAAAACATTTCCAGAAATTGCAAGTGAGTTAGGTATTATGGCTGCCCGATCAATGTTAGAAGAAGTGTTTCATAACTAGCACAACAGTTTCCGCTGAAAGCCAACCCATAAGCCAAATCTCTCATCTACTCATGTTGAAGCACAGTTAGTATTTGCACATGTGGCACTTGAGATTGCAGTGAATACGATAGTATTTACAGATGAAATGTGGGTTGAGTTTGGTAAATTGCACCGTCAACAAAACATATTACATTACCGGGAAAGTGACCGGCACCACTACACACTACACGATAAGGATCATGAGAAGCAGCCAATTCAAATTATGTTTTGGGATGCAATTCTCTTAAGATGTAAAGGACCCTGTCATATTTGGGAACTCAACACATTTGAAGATTGAAGGCACTTTCAGCAGATAATTGACGAGGAGAATCTGGCAATTCAAGAGTGAGAAGCGTTCAACTGTGAGCAAGCTGCTATTCTGGGAACATGACAGTACCAGAAGCTTACAGATTTTAACCATACAATTGTGGAATTGAATCAAGCTGAAGGACAGACTGGGAGGAACAAGTGAAAGAGGAGAAAGGCAGAACAAATTTTTAAAGAGAAGGAGCTTCAATTTACAAGCTGGGGTGGGATTAACTGGGTCTCATATCGTGAGCGAGTTCTAGAGCCTAAATTGTATCTATGGATGGATACATTAAGAAGCCAGCTCTCTCTCCCATACCTCTACCTTGTAGAAGAAAATGCCCCTTGCCATCAAACGGCCTGGCAGGTTGACATAACTGAATGGCAATCTCATGGGATTATTACCCTAGATTGGCCATTGAAGTCGCCGGATTTAAACCAGATTGAACTGATCTGGAAATACAAAAAGGACGATGGTTCTACATAGAAATTTCTGGGCAGTAGCCGGGTAGCTGTGGAGGGTGCAAAACATGCACTTTTGGAGACCTGGGAGGCACTTCCACAGGCAGTAATTGACCGAGAGTGTCAATCATTCAATGAGAAACTTCAAAAGGTGATACTTCATGATGGAAACAATTTCAATGGCTAGAGGCTTGGTAGTATTGGTATAGGATAATGGGACAATCCTTCTTTCTGTATCGTATTTATTTATTAGTTGTGTTGTCCCGCATCATTTTCCTATTGGCCTGGTGATCATTACTTAATGTAGGTGTCCAACTTCGACTCGGCCGTGGGAGTAGACTACAGTATCAGGATTCCCTACATGTATTGTTACTACACAATACTTATGCTTTAAGATTTCCCCAGGCGCCTCATACCTTGTCAGAAATGGTCCCCTAACCTCAATAGATCATAACACAGTTACTGTACCCTACTTGCCCAATTGATATGAAAAAATCTCCAGAGGCAGTCAAGAAGTTGGGATATTTTTCCAAGTCAAAACCCCAATTTCCGAAAATTTGTGCTATCCCTGAACTCATTGTAAGCTCTAAGGTATTTTCTAATCCCCGCGGGACCTACTGGTACAGTATGCTAAAAATTGCCAAGCCTAATCTCCACCTTCTGGGAACTTTTGCAACGAGCAAGTACTGTACTAGCAGTCTTAGAGTTCGATAGCTAGACAATTAGAGCTATGATATTACGGTAGCCTACGGCGGGTCAAATGTAAGATACCGGTAGGTGCAGAAAAACCTTTGCAGGTGACAACGGGCACTGTACTGTTGGGCTCGTTGGTGGCCATGGCGTAGGTTGTGACAAGTGTGTAGTCTACTCGAGTATCATACTCGAGTACGTATTAGATGGAGCGGGTCTTCGCCATCTGCTGGTGTTTCAAGCCCTGTGCTTTCTACTATCCGATCAAGAGCAGCGCCCCCCTCACCATCCTGCACAAGAGGTCCCCCACAGTGCCCCACCAAGAGCTAAGGTCAGGTAACCGCTAGAGGCCGTCAAACTACTGGAATTGGGGAAGAAGCTCGGCAAGAGACATACTCGCCTGTCTTTTGGGGGAGCTCACTATGTAGGGAAATATCGTACCGGTACTTGAGTGACAGGAGTTTAACATAGTAGGAACCCAATAGGGTAGGAATTTACTCCTGCGCAAATTAAGTGCCCGAAACAAGGGCGCGACAATGATTGATCATCATCAACCTTCATATCCTGCCAACCCCACGACTAGTATGATACTCCCTGCTACCACAGCCGGTACATACTACACTAATTCTTAGTTCTCAATCTGCTATATTTCTATTATCAATTTTAGAGTTTATCTTGCTAAATAAATATCTTTATTTTTTCTACCAAGTTGTGCCACTTTTCACCTTGCGCGGTCGGAAAGTCGTTCGTATTCAAGCTACTATACTCGTCAGAAGAATCGGTGTCATTGTTTGCGTGTTTGTTTCGTCCCATAGGTTCCCTATTTCGCCGACAGGTAAACAGAGGAGAGGGAGGAGGGCCTCCCTTACATACACTTTACCGCAAAACTTTCTCCAACAAGCCCTTCCGAAAACAGCCATTCAAACAAAGCCATTAGAGCCCCGGCCATAATACAAATATAGGCATCATATCCTCATCAGACAACCTATAAACCTAGCTTTCTTCCCCACAGTACCCGTTGCCACTTGCAAAGGTTTTTCTGCACCTGTCCTATATTTGATCCGCCCTAATAGCCGTGGGGTCTTCCATAGTGTGTGTATAGTGTATATATATCATGTGTTCCATCCCAGTGGTCAAGGTATTCGCTTGGTCAAGGGGATATCCCGTTGACCAAGTAGAACATTCACCTACCCCAGTCACAAAGTAATTTTTTTGTTTTGATTTGAAAGGGTTCAGGGAATGTTTTTCGAGCTCTCATAAGTGAACCCCCCCCCTCGAGCTACTTTAATGCACTCTCCAGCCCACAATCTTTCCCTCCTTCAATAATATTCCATTTATTAACTCCTCCTTCGCTATGGGGCCCAGCAATGACCTATATTCCCCACTTGCTTTGAAGGCGTACCAAGAATCAAATATATGGCTTCGCTTCCCTTAATATAAAGACGGTATCTGCGATCTCCATGCAAGCACCTTTCCAGTCTAATGGAGTGGAACTCACTGAATAAGCTCCCAGCTCACAGTGAGCCCGGCAACAAAACAAATCTGCAACGTCGGGTCAGCTAACCTTCCAAAAGCCAATAGTACACAGATATATCCAACTCCAGCCATCCTAATAAGCAGCCCACTATGATTAGAAGTGAGATAGCTAACCGGAAATTAGCGATGTTGAGCGAAAGTGGGGATTAGTGATATAGGGTCATTTTCGTAGTGTAGGGAGACGAAAAAGCATGGACTGTGCTCTTATTACCCCTTTTACAATGACGAAGGAGGAGGCTAGTGAAAAAATCAGAGGATTCGATTGAGTTCACCGAATTTTAGGCTAGAAGTTGGGAGAACAACAGTCGAGGAGCACAGAGGCGACTGAATGAAGGACAATTCTTTCAATAAAACTAGTAACCCTACATCCCAGGACCCTAGATAAAACACTCTACCAATTACATAACATGATACTCCTGCACCTATCTAGCTTCTCCCGCATAAGAGCACAATTCCCCTGGACCCCCCGAAATTATTCTCTGAATATTTCACTCCCTTCATCCCCGATCACCCGCGGGTTTAAATTCCCCCATCCTTCATGAATGGGATGGGTTTGAACTTAACATAATTTACCGCTAGGATATAGCATATATAATTTGAACAATAAGAAGGAAAATACTCAACGAATTGCCATCCATTTTCACACCACCACCTCCCTCTCCCCGCTTGTGTTCTTCATGTATCGAAATCGTAATATACACTCTATTTCACAATTAGAGTTCTAGCAGTTCAAAAGGTGCACCAGGCCTAAAACAAAGTGTTGCATGCGGCCGTGAATATTTGGATCCCAAGACAGGATTCTGAGGGGAAGAAAGGTAGCTTTTTCTGATGACGGGTATTGTTTATAATAGATGATGAGGAAAGCTAACTTCAAAGAAGAAGAAAAAGGGATAACCGTTGTTTATACAAAGGCTAACTTCTAGTTGGTAGGTTGTAGGTTTCCGGTTACATATTTAACAAGAAACTAAGCTATAACCACCCGAAAACCTGCTTTCTGAGTATGAATGACATGACCATTGGGCTGTGAGAATGAGTGAGGCGACATTTTTGGGTCCTCCCGATCAAAAAAAAAACATATTTTCAAATCCTGATACGCAGCTCCCAAGTAATTCTAATTGTGAAAGGAAAGAAAAAAAATACCAGGTTTTATTCTCCTTCATTTGCTCCTTCATTCCTGGAGTTTTTTTTTCGGTTAGTCTGGAGGTTCCGGAGCCTACAGGGTTTAAGAATCATGAAATTTCTAATGCATATTTCGAATCGCTCGAACCATGGTAAATGGCCATAGACTACCCGAGTTTTTCTCCCCCCCCCCCCGAAAACAAAAAAGGCTTGGGGGACATTAACAAACGAGTTGAACCAATATCAATTTCTTGAAGGTATGATAACTCGCATCTCCGCTCTGTCAGACTTTTTTCGTTATATTCCAAGAAGCGCCGATGTGAGGGGATGTGAAGATATACTATTCCCCCCAATGCGCGTGTTGGATTGGGGCTCACACATCTACAGGAGCTGGTATGCAGATACTATCTACTACTATTGTAGTATGTGTAGTGGTAGGCTGATTCCCGAATGATAGTATGATATGATCTATTTCTTTTTCCAACACGTCTAGGGGGGTTTGAGAAGATGAAACGTCGCTGCGCATTTCGGGGTTCAAAGGGGGGGGTGTCGTCACCGTATTGTAGAGTAGAGTACGACAGTATCAGATGGGTGGCTTCTTGAGGAGGTGGTGGGGCTGTTCTAATGGGAATGGGGATTGGTGGGAGTTGAAAAGTTTGGGAAACTCAGTTTCACATAACATACCACCGAGCACGATATCATACGAACAAACCTGTATCGCACGCAACGACAGCCCGAGTGACATCCCATGTCGAACGTTAGACCTTCCACTATGATACGACCACTCTACTCTCCGCCACGCCACCAGACATAGCGCAAACGAAGCTTGATTTAAAACTCTATTACAGTATATTCTTCAAGATGTCCACCATATATCCCAACCATGCCGTACTGATCCGCCATGACTATAACGATATCGCAATCATACCTACCCAACGATCGCAGTCAAAACAATGCAAAACGCGAGGCACCATAAAAAAAATAAGAACAAAGATCGCTGGCCAAATCAAACCAAGCCAAACCCGCCCGCTACGCTAATAACAAAGACCCGGAACGACGGTATAATAGACGCAGAGAAAAGAAAAGGGAAAAAAAAAAAACGGTCATGACTAGAATATGACGAATGGATAGATACAAAGAAAACTCTTATATAAAGAACGTCAAGAAATCAAGAGTCATTACTCTCCCTATCAGCACTTTCGTACCCACCGTCTACATCACCATCTTCATCACCATCACCACCGCCATCGCCATCCGCATCCGCATCTCCCTCCTCAGTGCCCTCCGCCCCCTCGTCACCGCCAAGTGTCGTATGCTGACTATCCCGATTAGAACTACCGCAACTTTCTTCCAGTGGATGCTGGGTAAACCAGCCCAGCGTGGCAGGACTCAATCCCCATTCGTCCTCTCTGGCGCCTCCTCCCCTGCTGCCGCTACTCGCCCGGCGTATCAAGCAGCCGACACCAGCGCAACCATCGGGCGGATAAGAGCTACTCCTACCCGTGCCCGCGATACAGCTGACAGGGGTGACGCTACCTGTGTTAGCAGGGCTCGCGCCTCGAGAGAACTTACGCCCGACCTTGCGTCTTCCACTGGTGCTACTTGACGCCATTGAGCCCTTTCGGCTCCTTCTACGGGAAGGGAAGGGCACAGAAAGTTGTGGGCTGGGGATGCCGGCAGGGTCTGGGGCTTCCTCTTCTAATTGAAAGGGGCCGAATGATGAACCAGGGCTGTTGATAGCGGTGGTGAAAGATATGACGGGCTCGTCCAAGAAGGGTTTATAACTCCAGCACTCGTCGTCTGACCCCTCAGGTTTTGGGATATCATGGGAAGGTTCGTTCTCGATGGGGGTTTCGGTGAACTTTGGTAGTGATTTAATGTCGGACCAAGTTATCGTGGACGAACCGCTTGAGGGAAGGGGCGTGATGTACAAGACTTTCCGCCGGCCTTTCATCAGGCAGGTTCCGCGGAGGAATTCAACCGTCCAGATTCCATCCATCATTTCTCCCGGCCGGAGGTATTCGAGAGCGGTTTGTTTGTGGACTTTGCGTAGAGGCTGCCAGGTGCTGGTGCTCATTATGGGTTTTGTGGGGGTGGTGGTCGTGGAAGCCTGCGGGGAGAAGGAGGAGGCTTGGGAGTCGACCTCGAAAGAGCGACACCAGTCAAGGAGTTCGGAAAAGTTGGCTTCTATCTGGAGGGCAACGTCTCTGGCGGTTCCGGCGGTGATTCCCAGCGCTCTAACGAACCCGCGACTATACAAGCGACGATAAACCCTAGAGCGTATACCAAAGCTTTTCGGGACCATGCCGGGGGTTTCAGGTTCTCCCAACGCCCGGCAAGAGTATGTGAGGCCGGAAGTGGTGTTGGTGGATTGGGGATTACTACTTTCATATTGAGTTCCAGTTTCTGATTGGGCGCACGGATCAACCCATATGCCTTTCAATGGCGCTGGTGGGAGTAAGACTACTTCGATCACCCATGGGCGGGACATCGTGGGTGGGGCAACATCCTCCAGCTCCAAAAACCTAGATTCGTAGCCTTCCAGCACACCAAGCACGCGAGCAGTCGTTGCTTCTTTGTTCTCCCCAGTATTTGACGAAGAGGTTCCCGAAAAGCTAGTCGATGTACTCATGGTAGCTGTGAAACTTGCAGTAGTTGTCATATTGACTCCCTGTTGACTACTGCTGTCACCCAGGCCTTCCCGCTCCTGCCTCCGCCGTTTCCGTCGAATGCTTCCGTCACCCTGGCGTGAGTGCTTCCTTTTCTCACTGCGAGACTCGAGGAACGCCTCCATAGGGGCTAGGCGATCGCCGAGGCGATCCTCGAAACTTAGCACCTTGTTCTCAGACTCAATGCTCCGATCCTCGATCAACTCAATCTTCTCTTTCATCTCTTCCAACACCGAGCCGAACGTTTCCACGGTTTCGAGCCTCTCACTGTGCAATTTGAACTGCTCTCCATTAGCACGAAGGGCCGCGAAATTTGCCACAACATCCCTTCTAAGGTCAGCGAGTGCCTGTTTCATATCTGCGATCCCAGACGGCGGAATGGCGGTGGCAGTGGAGGCGGTCGCAGAGGCAGCCATCGACTGGATATTTTTGACAGATGCAGCAGTGGCCTCCAACTGGGTTCTCAAGTCTAGAACCATGGGGATCACATCCGCAATTAGATAATTGGTATTCTGGCTGTCTGGTTTTGACCCATGCTCGCTGCCGAGCTGCGAAGGTTGATAAGGTGGTTTTATCCGTCTAACAGTGAGCACGGAAGGACTCTGTTCGGAGGAACACGGATCACACTCTGTCGTCGTCCCACTGGCCACCGAAATCCCACTAGCTGCCACATTCACCCCCGAGCGATCCAGGCGTGCAGGCGTCTCCGTGTCCGAAATCTGCAGCGAATAGCGTCTCGAGGTGTTCTGTGCGAGCACAGTTCGAAGCGGGTTATCGACTGAATGAAAGCAAGCGTGATGACCGCAGTGACAATCCCCTGCATCCTCTCCTTCGTCCTCCTCCTCTTCCACCTCCTGGCACTCTTGCCGAAAGATTGCAGAAGTCAACCCCGCCGTTCCATCCCCAATCAATAGCTGCCGCTCCTCGCTAATCCGATTGACGCGTGGTGGCTCTCGGTTCTTTCTACCACCCTTACGTGCCCTCTTGCGTAGCCAGAAACGCTGGCATCCGCAATTATTTGCGATGGGCTGGGAGAGGTCATGGTAGTTACAGCCTCCCGTTGGCAATATCGATTCCATTATGACATGTTTGGATGAAAGGGGGTTTGAGAAGAATCGACAACGATTGACCAGCAAGCGAGCGAAGGGGAGAGGGGAGGGAAGGGAAGGGAAGGGACAAGAAGGGTCGGAGAGGGAGATGATAAGCCAAACTTACCGGATGGAAAAAGAAAGGAAGAAAGAAAAGCTTCCAGGGGACGGGAAGGAAATCCCTGGATCGAATTGGCAGGGAGGGGAGGGAAGAGGGAGGGAAGGAGGGAGAGAGGAAGGGAAAGTCTCAGAGTTTTTGAGAAAGGAGGGGCCACAAGGAACGTTTGTATCACCGAAACCGCCGGAACGGGTCTAGCTAACCGTCAGCACTCTGAGGTTTGCCTTGTGTCTTGGTATCAATCGTAGGGCGATGTAGAATGAGTCGGACAAAGTGCCGTATTCGCAGGATGAAGATAGCAGTATGTATCATACTGTATCTACTATAGAGTTGTTATTGTTGCCTCAAAACAGAGTCTATAAAAGGGCACAAATAAACAACCAGGCAAGGCGTTCTATAGAACTGCCGTCGTACTCTATCCGTATCATCCTATATAATGTTAGAAAAACCCCAATGCCGGCATCACACTCGGATATCCCACAATCACAATCGTGCAATTTCTCCAAACTCACAATCATTGCCCCTACCCACCTGAACAAAGTTGCACAATTGGAACGGGGCACCTCCCTCCACCTACCAAAGTTGATTAGAAAATAAGCCCCCCAAAAAACAGAAGAGCCATTCAACATCCACGGGCGCCAAAACAGGAACACGCTCCATCACGAGGTCCGTTCACCAAAAAGAACGATAAAAAGGGTCTGAGAGAAAACATAGCGGTAAATATTGAGGGAATAATCCCTGCCGATAATACACCATTTTATCATTAGTCCAAAGGGAGGGAGCCATCCTCCGGTATCATACCGTAGAAGCACCGACCGGAAAGGTTACCCGGAGAAGGACGGGGAGATTATTTAGGGAGACGGTATGTCCCGCGTAAGGGCGTGTGGATGTCGTTATCTGTTGATCCTGACTGGCGTCAACACGCATGTTTACTCGAGCACTGTGCTCTGCTGTACCCTACTGCGCTGTACTGCTAGATACTCGAGCACTTGGTAAGAATGAATTCGGTACTCCATAATCAACAGCAAACCCCGCAGTTTGGTTTTCATCGAATCCTTCATCATCAACTATACTCCATCTCCGACCAACAAACTTCGGTGCACCCGAGCACTGGCCCCGCCACTACCCAATGCAAAAATGCTCACCATCCTCCTCTCCCTCCTAAAAGAGCCCATCTTGCTGCTCCTCTCCCTGATCCACCCCCGCTTCCAACGGGACCACTTTGCACCTCACCCAACAGCTCCATTCGAAGGCTACTACACCCGAATACTGACCCCAGAAGCCACAATCCTCCTAATCCTCTCCTCCGTTCGAAAAGCCACACACAAACCCCACTACGTCCACTTCTCCTATCTCCCCCACCCTTCTTCCCCGTCCGAAGGAGAGAACTTTAGAATAGACCTCTTCCCAACAATAACCGACCAGCTGCTCCCCCGCACCTCGAGCAGCGACGTCCAGCCATTCAGGAGAATAGTAAGCGACGGGATAGGGGAATACACGATTACTCCTGAAAAGTAAACTTACTTGCTACGCTTTCCAGGGGGGGTAGAGGTGGATGTACAGCTTACGGAACGAACGCCGTGGTATAGGAGAGAGGAACTAAGTTCTCCTGAGGGCGCATTCGGGGAATTGGTCCATTTACTCCCGATACACTGGCACGTATTCTCCATCGACTCCCGCGCTGAATACCACATCCGTATACCAGAGAGAGCCGGACAGGAGGAAATTAGAGGCATTGGAAAAGCGCATATTGAGAAGAACTGGGGTGTAGCATTCCCGAGCGGCTGGACATGGGCTCAAGCCTTTTCACCCCCCAGAACCCCCACAGCTTCCAGTACTGCTCCTTCCCACGACGATGGAGCATTTAAACTAAGCCTCGCTGGTGGCCAAACCCTTCTCCAAAAAGCCTACCTCCTCTCATACACCTCGCCCACCACAACCCTTCGCTTCAAACCGCCATTCTCCCTCCTACCTTTGACCCTCTCGACACCCTTCTGTAGTGAGGAAATAGATTCCCGGGCGGGGCTTTTAAAAATTTCTGTGGCGAACTTTACGCACAAGATTGTACTTGCGGTCAAAGGACCAGAAATGCATCGAGGGTGGATTGGACTGCATTGTCCACTGAGCAGCGGGCATGGGAATGTTTTTGCGTACGAGAGCTTTGAGGGGGTTGTGGAGGTCTGCGTGTTTAGGAGGGGGTTGGGGGGGTGGGGTTACAAGTGGAGGGAGGTTGAGAGGAAGAGAATGGAAGGGTGTGCGCTGGAGTTTGGGGGTGGTTATAGCTTCAGAGTTCGGGCCGAAGGAGGAAAGTTTGACTAGGGTTGCAACGCGAATGTTTTTGCCCCAGCTAGTGTTGCATCGTGTATCATAGCCCAACTATGGTAGATCTAATCACAAGATATCACTCACATTATAGTCTCACAAGTTACTTTTTTTTTTTCGCCCCCTCTCCGCTATCGTGTCATACCTGACACATCCAGTATGATACCAGCAGTGTACCGGTACACTACGCCTACCCTCCCCTGAACCAAACTCAACTACAACCAACCACCCCACACAAACTACCCCGCAACACGATACCAAACTTAATATATGACTCACTCACACTCACCCCAAAACCCCAGAGCCTTGCACACCTACCCCCCCGCAGCCTAGCCAAGTGTCAACAAGCCAGCCCTAACAAAAACCCGAACATATGTAAGCCTGAGCCTGAGTCCCACTCTCAACACTTTCGTATGATACCACCCCTAACCAAAGCTATAGTCAACGCAGTATCATGACGGCTAAACCGGGAAATTAATAGAAGGTTGGGAGGGGGGGCAACAAGTTATATCTTGCATAGTTGGAACCGGTAGTTACGTTGTTTGCGTCGTAGAGTATTATCCTTGTGTGTGTGTGGGGGGGGGGTGGGAGGTAAGTGGGTATCGAGTGATTCCCAATGACGGTTAGTTTTTTTTGAGTATAGTATCATAGGGTAGGCGGTTGATACCGTGGCTAGGCTGGTGCGCTCCTTCCGGTACCGTGCTCCAATTGTGGCCGGTCCAAGTTCCTAAATGGGAACGGCCTCTTCTAGAAGGCTGTAATGGGATTTTTAGCTCTTGTATGGTTATTCAAGCAAGTCCTGGAACAGAACTAACTTAACTTGGGCTATGATTTCTTGTTTTCGTCCGGGGTCGTGCGAGAAGTCGTTGTGGTCGGAGTCGAAATTGAGGATGTTGTGGATGGCTTTGTCGAATAGTCTACTGCGACGTCGTTCCAATTGATGTTTTTGGGAGTGTTGGTGAATAGATTAAGGACAAGGTAAAGGTCATTGGAGGCTCTGAAAAGGGGTTCTTTACAAATTATCGGAGGAATTGTTTTTAAAGCATTTTTCTCAAGTGTTAATGGTTCGGTGTGCTCGGATTTTCCGAGAACTTTGGGTGGAGTCCACTACAAGTTTTTGGTTGACAGGCACCATGTCGTATCGTATCAGGGCTCGCTAGGCATCCACTTTGGATGGGTATGATAGGATGGGTGGGTAGGCAGGTAGATAGTCTTGGCAAGTTATCATACGGTCTATTTTGGAGGAGAGTGTTTTTTACATGGTAACGGTATTTGATGATTTGAATACATGTTTGAGTGGGTTGGATGGGGTAAGGTAAACAAAGGCAACCTAAGCGTTGGGTGGAGGGGCAGGGGTATGGGGGGGGGTACGGGTATTGGGTATGGGAAGGGATGGGAATCCTTGGATACATGTTAAGTTTTTTTTCCATTTTTCTTTTCCTTTTTCGGGTGGGGAGGGGCATAGATGGACTGACTGAGGGACTAAGTGAACCGCTCAAGAGACTGAAAAGGAAGGAAAAGGGGGGAAGGAGAGGAAGAAGAAAAGTTGGCACATAACGCCGAAAGCCATATCACCACTGAGGTATCATAGACATGCAAGCTCAAGGGAAGAACTGCTCCCGCGGGTTTCCATCCGTGCCCACCCTAACTCGTGAACCTCGGAACTCCACAGAAACCCTTAGGATAACCTCCGCATGACCGCCACCGCCATAGAGACGAAAGTCGGCCCGTCGCATTCCAACTCAAAAGTCACGTGCATACTTTGAATCAGTTGAGTAATGTTGCTGGTATCGGGTACAAATGATCCCAGAGCAATTGGCTCAGCCACTTATACACCTCGGGGGTCCCACGAGTCCCAAGAATGATTTTCTCTATATTGCCGCGAAGGTTGTAGCGGAGAAAGAGGTCTCGCTTGTAGAGTTCGGTAAGGAGATCGGGAGGAATATCTGGCCTAAACGGGTCACGAAAGTCGACTGGATCGAAGTGATAGGGTGTATCGACCACGGACCCTAGAGGGGGAGGGGAGAACGAGGATTAGCATTAAAATACAGGAGGGGTGGAAGGGAGAGAGGGGAGGGGGATATAGGAGAGCTCACAAGAACAGCCGAATCCACCTGTAATATTTGCGTGCGCTGTTAGCTTGTGGGCTAGGTTATGAGTGAATGTTAAACTTACCAAATTGTCTCATCATGTCCATATCCACAAGCGCCAAGTTGGATTCCAGCGCTGCTCCATATACTCCTTGGGCAGTCAGTTTCTCGCTCCAGTCCAGTCTGTGCATCCCTTTCAATGAGGTCTCAATCATCAGCCAAGAGAGTACTCGAAAAGGCAAAAAGTCCGCCACTGTATTATCAATTAGCCCGTTATCGCTATGGAGAGATAGGAAGCAAACAATTTGCGATCAGATCCTCTGGTCCAAACTCGCTAAGGACATCAGTATCGGCTTCAGTTAATGCGCTAAGCTCAAGGCCCTTCCGGATCCTTTGCGCTGCGAATTTCCACATTTTGACGTGGAACCAAACAATTCTTGGAGGGAAGGTGGACATGAATTTGGTTGTTGCTCTATTCACTTTGTTCCGCCAAGAAATCACAGTTCCACAGTGATCCGCGACAAAGGAGCGAAATTCCGTTAGTCGCATCGCTTGATGGGAATCATAGCGGAAGAGCTCGGGTGCTCCGCCTAGTGAGACAAGTAAGTAATTTGGTGCAGTAGGTTTATAGGGATGGTTAACATACCGAATTTATAATATGACTGGAGAAGCTCATTGTTCCTCAAGGCTTCCTTCATATTTTCGTATTCCTCAAGGGGTCTCACCCCTTCACTTGGATAGGGCTTGTCCCATAAGTTTAGCAAACGTTGCTTTTGATATCGCAAAGCAATGCGCGGCGTGAACTCTGGGAATACACTCAAGGGCGCGTCAAGCATGAAGTTCGGATTCCTGAGAAATGCCTCGAGTGATTTTACAAGGGATTTGTCTGAAACCCAAGTGATCGAACCAGTCGCTTCTTGTAACAAGAGTGTGTTTATCATATGGACCTGCTTGGTCTCCGCTTTGAATATTTCGAAGGTGAATTCGTCCTCTAACGTAGGCACTGGCCCACGCCTCCCAGGGAGCTTATAGCGGGTCTGGGGGGGCTTTATTTGCAAGTCCTGCAGTAAGGAATCGGCTTTTGGCCAGGCCTGCCATTCACGAAAAAATTTCAACCTCTTCTCCCATATCGGCCCGTCGCGAAGAAAATTCGATCGCAAGACCAAGACCAACCGTGGCGATAGAGGTGCCAGCTTGTGGTACTCAGTGACCGCCGGATCCTTCAGCCGAGGGGGTGAACCGTCGGCACCTGTACTTTCAAGGTTGGCGGTATCGAAGACAACGGGGCCCTCGAATATCCCGAATCCATTGTCGGTGATGACGAATTCGTCCTCGGGGGACTGTGGCTCACAGAAGGCCACGTACGATTCCGACATATGGAACACGTACATATTCGCATCGGCCGGAAACATTTCGCGGCCAATAGTGGTGAGCCACTCTCCATCTGCATCGATTTCCGTCCTCACAATCACCTCCAGATTTAGGAGCCAAACTTGACGTAGATCCGTGATGGATCTTTCCTTTAGGAACTCTCTGAGCATATCACGGTCGTTGTGCTTGTAAGTATCAATTGTCCCGGTATACTTGGACCAGAATTTGTGACTTCGGTACCTCATCACAAAGAGAAATTTGCGTAGGAGATTCCGGTCCTTGCGGGAGATGGAAAACTTGTACTCTCCGTTTTCATGGCCCCTCCTGATCCGACCGTAGATAATTGCCACACTACTTTCAAGCCTTGAAAGTAACTCCTCGACATGATAGACCTTCTCGTGATCTGCGTCTTTGTACATGTCGGGGATACCATAAGCCCTACCGACTTTGCAGTAATCGAGGACCCCAGATTTCAAGTCGTAAATCCTGATATACGGGTCCATAGCTGGATCGTACCTCGGTTTACGAGGTTTCCTCCCCCCTCTGCTACTAGGAACGTCCATTTCAATCTTGGCTTGGGGCTCGGGCTCTTGGGGAGCCTCTGAGGGGCCTGCTTCATCGGGCGAATCATCTTCGCCGCTATAAAGATTAGTAGCTTTCTCGATTGTACGGAGATCGAGTGATATCTACCCTCTGGAAGCTTCAGTATCCCCAGCGGTTATCCTTGCGGGTTTCTTTTTTCTTTGTTTCCTTTTTCTCCGGGCAGGTCGTGTTGACTCGTCGTAATTGGGCGGGGGCTGCACTGCGAAGGCCCGAAGAACAAATCTCGGGATATAATGGTGGTACTGCTCTTTTGCTTCGAGCGTGGGATTGGGCGCGTTCCGCATGTTTTCGCGTTGTGTGCTGCTCAAGGGCGGCGGGGTGCTTATATGTGAAGGTCTTTTTTATGTGAACGTCTGATGTGCGTATGGGTATATTAGGGAATATAAGGAATTGCTTTGGGCTCTCGGAATGATTAAGGATGCTGGAGGAATTCGGAGCGATTCGAGGGTTGATATTTATTGATAAACCACTACGGTAGGTTACTGACTGTAACCCCGCCTGGGAGTACTACCGGTAACGAGCACCTCAGTATTCAGCCATGTGGCTTACACTGACCTCTTCAGGCGTCTGTGCGGGTATGGTTGCACAGAGAGTTCGGAGTCATAAGCTGCAGCATATGATACAAAACGGCATATCACAATACCAGTACTGTACTCGAGCGCCGGCATTGCAGCGCATCCAATGTTCGAGCATTATTCTAATCCTATCATACTTGTATGATGAAACTTGGTATTGCACTAGGTACTGCACATACAAAATACTGCTCGGAAGAAAGCTGCTCTCCTCTCCTCCATTGCGCTTCATGCTCCACGTTTAGGAACGAGGTCTTATGAACGATTTGTCACTCCTGGTAGACTATATCACTACATACTTGGCAGTCCGACTGAGGTCGGCAATCGCTGTATCTTCCGGAGCACTTAAAACGGCACTATGCAGTACGGTAGGCTATCTAGGCCCTCCCGGAAGCCTCTTTTTTCTCTCTCGTTCGACAGCCCCATGGACCGTGCTATGATGGGCCAGATGAAGTGGAGCCATGCATCCAGGCGAGGGTCTTGGGGCCACATCGCCGTCCATATCTGTTACGAGAATCATCCATTTCCTGTAGCCTTTAAAATCGTACGCTAGATGGGAGACTTACCCGACATGGCTACATGGCACCGCTCCTCAAGAATTGGAGTATGACGCTGTGGCTAGAGTATCATCGAAGCCGCCAACACCGGTAATTTCCCTAGTGCTCCTAGGGCTGAGGAGATGTGTGTACGGTAGGGTGGACGCTTTAAACTGGCCAGTAGATTGGCCGTCGCAGAATGGTCTCCGCTGTCGGCAAAGCAACGATTGGCATGCGGGAAAGGTCGCGACAACGGAACAGCCACCGAACGCACCGAGCATTTCAGAGTAGAGTCCGCTTCAAGTTCTGGATCCTTGCGCAGATCCGAGAAGATCAATTGCAGCATCCCGGGGGCACAATTATCTGTCGGCTGCGGTCCAACCACTAGGCTTCACGGCAAGAATTGTTCAAGGTACAGTACCGGTACTTGTGCTGTGCTGTACGGCACTATGCAAGGTGGGCATGGTACTGTACAGGTATTCGAGTAGTCTCCTGATCCGCCAACTAAACCTTTACCCAACGCTGCATGCCTGACAGGTTTGACGCAGCTTTGATCTTGCTCAGCCCCCTTGCTCCATGCTGCGGGGTGTAAAATCGAATAAACAGCACAATTCGGTACGGCACCCGCTACGAAAGTTCTTCGAATCGGTAACGACGGCCAGCGACCCGCGAAAAAGAAAAAAACCAACCTTCGTTGAAAGTGGAAACCGACTACGTATCGTGAGTATAGGTGATCTAATTGAGCAAGTTAGTCTAATAGTAGTTGGATTGTCGGCGATCTGTCAGCTGTCGTGTGACCGTACGGTCTTTAGGGGACCATGATAATACCGGTATTTGATCGATACATTTCACTCCTGTGAGATTGATGGGCGATATCAGCCTTATTATTTAGTGCCGGTCTGTCTCAGCCCCTGCTCAAAAATTGACGTTGGAAACAGTAAAGTACAAGCAGCGGAAGGAGGATTTGTTCGAATGTCGTTTGAATATCGATAGAGGGGAACGAGGCTTGGTTTTTTTTTTTTTTTTTTTTTCGTCTCAAGAGAACATAAACGGACTTGGGCTGCGCCTTGTAGACGTGTCTCTTTCGTGAACGTCTTGCGGGGCCGCCATGAGAGTGCAGCAAGCGAATTCAAGGCATTAACTTGACGAGTGCGCTGTCGTGGCTTCTCGGTGAGCTACTCGAGTACAGCTCCATCGGGATTAACGGACAAGAGAGGGTTCAAAATTTAATATAATTTAATTCTATGCGTAGGCGGGTCGGCGAACAGTAAAGATGGTTGAATCCAAGATCGGTTTCCTACCGAAACCTTCAATCGCGAGTCAAAGGATGGGGCTTAGAGCTTCTACTCTTGCGGCAGTGGAAGGGGGAGTGGAGGATTCAACTCTGCTGCTCATCGACTAAACCAACATGATTTCGGCCTGAAGTTTTCGCCGCAGCGCCGGTTGCAGTGCTGTAGGGCCATGGCGCGCCTAAAAAAGTACAGCACAGCAGCTAACCAGAATCGCGGCACTGTGCTGGACCGTACTCGCGTTGAATGCCAAATATCCTCTCGGGATCAAGAAGGCATACAGCCCAAGGGCGGGGAGTGGGGCAGTCTAAACAACTTTACCCTCGATCCGTGGTACAGACGGTAAGTACCGGTAATCAACCCTCCTACGACTCCTTTGTCTACTAAAGTGCACAATTTTAATGCACGCCAGGTTCCTAACCATAAGTGCTGAGCATTGGAATAATTTGCACTTCCGAGCTGGTGATCGGGCATGTTCTAGTTTGCATTTCGAATTTGGTTGAGAGATAGAGAGAACAGATTTCTCCTCCAACCGTGATTTGGTGCTATAGGCGTTGGATTTACGGTGGAAGCCGGTGCGCTTAGAGAGGTTTCTATAATAGAAGGAGTGAAAGAATGCTTGAGACCATCGGAGATATCATTCTCATGGCATGGCAAAATTATCAGGAATTTTATCCGAGAGAGGGTGTGTCCTTCACCCTGGTAATTGGAACAAACCGATGACAACTTTTGTTTGCTGACTCCTCCCGTTAGTTACCGCATCACACAGGTACCGGTAGTACAGTCGCCAGTACCGGGGGGGGGGGGGGGAAATCCCGTTGGAGAAACAAAAAAATCAACACCCCAGGAGAAGCCCTCCTCCCCCCCCCAAAAAGGGGAAAAAAACTACCCCTTGATTGTCCCCATTTTCTCTCCCGCCCCCTCACAAGAAGGCCTGGAGAACGGGGCTGTACCGTAAATTAACTGGACTAACTTTAAAATAAATATTTTCCACCGCTTTAAGCGCTTTATCGTTTTCTCTCCCCCCAAAAGGGCCGGGGAATTATTTATAAGAAAAATTGCTGAGCTTTTGTCAACAAAATTGTATTGGGTCGAAAAACCCCCCCCGAAATAAAGTATTTTGAAACCAAATTTTTCAACAAAAAAAAACTACCGGGAGCCTTTTCAAAAAACAAAAGTAAAGGGGAACTTGGTGTAATGCCCCTTGGCCACCGCTAAATTTAAAGTATTTTTTTAAAAAAATAAATATATTTTTAACCTTTTAAA